>NC_135406.1:13130614-13216253 GCF_051989625.1 Stigmatopora argus
ATTTGGTTTGCCTTTCTAAATCTTGTTATTTTATAATATTTTTACCTCTGCCTTTCAACTGTGTTTTCAGCAAGATTACTCAACCAACACACACATTGTTTATAACTGCTTGCCACATCAGTAATATTGACCCAACTTGAGCATTAGCTTGGATATCTGGAAAAGTAAGTGCTACTTGTTGGGGCAGTGTTACAGACCTGATCAACTTCCCAAAATAAAGTCATATTCTATTCTGACTACTACTGAAAATTGACAAACTCTTTTTATCTCTGTTTCAAAGGTTATTATTAGAATTTTCAGGTTATTTTTTGTGGGGGGGATTCGAACAAGTATGCACAAGCAAGATTAAACTTGTCGGAAAACTCACTCAAACATAAGCACCAACTCTTGATATAATATAGTAAGTGCTCTTTGTTGGGGTAGATTTAATGACACTTAACTCAAAAAATGTTGAAATGAAATCTAGAACAATTTAAGTTTAGAAGTTAATTTCATTTCTACCCTCAGAGGTACTTAATTGGATTTGATTTGCTTTTCTAAATCTTGCTGTTTTACAGTGTTTTTCTCGCTGCCTTTCAACTGTGTTGTCAGCAAGATTACTCAACCAACAGCACATTGTTTATAACTGCTTGCCACATCAGTAATATTGACCCAACTTGAGCATTAGCTTGGATTTATCTGGAAAAGTAAGTGCTACTTGTTGGGGCAGTGTTACAGACCTCATCAACATCCCGTAATAAATTCCTATTCTATTCCAAATACTACTGAACTTCGACAAGATCTTTTTACCTCTGATTCAAATGTTTCTATTTTTATTTTCATGAGTTGTTTCCTGGATTCCAACAAGTACACACAAGCAAGATTAAACTTGTCGGAAAACTTACTCAAACATAAGCACGAACTCTTGATATAATATAGTAAGTGCTCTTTGTTGGGGTAGATTTAATGACACTTAACTCGAAAAATGTTGAAATGAAATCCAGAACCATTTAAGTTGAGAAATTAATTTCATTTCCAACCTCAGACGTAATGTTTTTCTCACTGCCTTTCAACTGTGTTGTCAGCAAGATTACTCAATCAACAGCACATTGTTTATAACTGCTTGCCACATCAGTAATATTGACCCAACTTGAGCATTAGCTTGGATATCTGGAAAAGTAAGTGCTGCTTGTTGGGGCAGTATTACAGACCTGATCAACTTCCCAAAATAAAGTCATATTCTATTCTGACTACTACCGAAAATTGACAAACTCTTTTTATCTCTGATTCAAAGGTTATTATTAGAATTTTCAGGTGATTTTTTGTGGGGGGGATTCGAACAAGTATGCACAAGCAAGATTAAACTTGTCGGAAAACTTACTCAAACATAAGCACGAACTCTTGATATAATATAGTAAGTGCTCTTTGTTGGGGTAGATTTAATGACACTTAACTCAAAAAATGTTGAAATAAAATCAAGAACCATTTAAGTTGACAAGTTAATTTCATTTCCAACCTCAGACATAATGTTTTTCTCACTGCCTTTTAACTGTGTTGTCAGCAAGATTACTCAACCAACAGCACATTGTTTATAACTGCTTGCCACATCAGTAATATTGACCCAACTTGAGCATTAGCTTGGATATCTGGAAAAGTAAGTGCTGCTTGTTGGGGCAGTATTACAGACCTGATCAACTTCCCAAAATAAAGTCATATTCTATTCTGACTACTACTGAAAATTGACAAACTCTTTTTATCTCTGATTCAAAGGTTATTATTAGAATTTTCAGGTGATTTTTTGTGGGGGGGATTCGAACAAGTATGCACAAGCAAGATTAAACTTGTCGGAAAACTTACTCAAACATAAGCACGAACTCTTGATATAATATAGTAAGTGCTCTTTGTTGGGGTAGATTTAATGACACTTAACTCAAAAAATGTTGAAATGAAATCTAGAACAATTTAAGTTTAGAAGTTAATTTCATTTCTACCCTCAGAGGTACTTAATTGGATTTGATTTGCTTTTCTAAATCTTGCTGTTTTACAGTGTTTTTCTCGCTGCCTTTCAACTGTGTTGTCAGCAAGATTATTCAACCAACAGCATATTGTTTATAACTGCTTGCCACATAAGTAATATTTACCCAACTTGAGCATTAGCTTGGATTTATCTGGAAAAGTAAGTGCTACTTGTTGGGGCAGTGTTACAGACCTCATCAACATCCCGTAATAAATTCCTATTCTATTCCAAATACTACTGAACTTCGACAAGATCTTTTTACCTCTGATTCAAATGTTTCTATTTTTATATTCATGTGTTGTTATCTGGATTCCAACAAGTACGCACAAGCAAGATTAAACTTGTCGGAAAACTTACTCAAACATAAGCACGAACTCTTGATATAATATAGTAAGTGCTCTTTGTTGGGGTAGATTTAATGACACTTAACTCGAAAAATGTTGAAATGGAATCCAGAACCATTTAAGTTGAGAAGTTAATTTCATTTCCAACCTCAGACGTAATGTTTTTCTCACTGCCTTTCAACTGTGTTGTCAGCAAGATTACTCAATCAACAGCACATTGTTTATAACTGCTTGCCACATCAGTAATATTGACCCAACTTGAGCATTAGCTTGGATATCTGGAAAAGTAAGTGCTACTTGTTGGGGCAGTGTTACAGACCTCATCAACATCCCATAATAAATTCCTATTCTATTCCAAATACTACTGAACTTCGACAAGATCTTTATACCTCTGATTCAAATGTTTCTTTTTTTATATTCATGTGTTGTTATCTGGATTCCAACAAGTATGCACAATCAAGATTAAACTTGTCGGAAAACATACTCAAACATAAGCACTAACTCTCGAAATAATATAGTAAGTGCTCTTTGTTGGGGTAGATTTAATGACACTTAACTTCAAAAATGTTGAAATTAAATCATGTAACCCTTGAAATTTGAATTCAAATTACTTCTTCCGCTGAAACTTAGTCACACACATGATTTGCCGTTCTAAATGTGTTTTTTTTCCTCATGTTCTTCTCATTATGTTCAATTGTGTTTTATCAATTTTGTTTTCACCAAGAAAACTCCAACAAAAGCACTGCGTTGCGTTTGCCAGGTAATACATAATGGGGTACTTTGGCTGAAAAGGCTCCAAAAAATCTTTGAATCAATTTTAACGGAACTTCCCCTTCCAAGGAATTTTATTTGCAACATCCTTTTCATGAATTTATCCCTAACCACTTCCCAAGTCAGTAATATTGACCCAACCTGAGCATTAGCTTGGGTATCTGCAAAAGTAAGTGCTACTTGTTGGGTCAGTATTACAGACCTGATCAACATCCCATAATCAAATGCTATTCCATTCCGATTACTACTGAAAATCAACAAGCTCTTTTAATCTCAGATTAAAATGTTTCAATTTTAATTTGCAGTTGTTGTATTTTGGATTCCAACAAGTATACACAAGCAAGATTAAACTTGTCGGAAAACTCACTCAAACATAAGCACTAACTCTTGATATAATATAGTAAGTGCTCTTTGTTGGGGTAGATTTAATGACACTTAACTCAAAAAATGTTGAAATGAAATCCAGAACAATTTAAATGGAAGTTCATTTCATTTCTACCCTCAGACGTACTTAATTGGAATTCATTTGCCTTTCTAAATCTGGTCATTTTACGGTGTTTTTCTCTCTGCCTTTCAACTGTGTTGTCAGCAAGATTACTCAACCAACAGCACATTGTTTATAACTGCTTGCCACATCAGTATTATTGACCCAACATGAGCATTAGCTTGATTATATGCAAAAGTACTCAAGTTGATTTGTCTCGCCTTTTAAAATGTCATTATTTCGTTGTGTTCTCTGTAATGTTAAAATGTGTTGTAAGCAAGATTACTCAAAGAAATTCACTGACGTTGGTTTGTTAAAGAAGTTCTATTTGTTTTGGTCATGCTGTTTAATAGTCCCTGGCCAGCTGTAAAAAAATCTAATTGCGCTGACAATCTATCATTGTGTTGAAGCTTATCGAGAATTGACTACAATTGCGCATTCAATTAACTGAGTCTTTAGTACTTACCTGAGGTCAAAACAATCTCCCAAGTCAATGGCACGGTAGGCGGGTTCGGGTTTCAATAGTTGTCTTTTGTATTTATAGTGGGGAACGTTGCATATAACCCAACGAAACCTCACTATGTAGCAGTGGAGGGCCTGCCAAAAAAGGAAGAAAAATGCACGACTGACAATATTTATGACAACATCCCAAGTAAGTATTATCTATATAACTTTTGTAATTAGCTTGATTATCTTTAAAAACATACGTTCGACATATTGGGAACAAAAAGCAGTACTGGGAATTCTCAGGAATACTTTACAAATCAATATTATTGACCCAACTTGAGTATTAGCTTGATCATCTACATAATAAGTGCTACATGTTGGGGTAGGGTTAGACATAATCAACTTGATTTATATGAAGTGATCTTCCGATTAGTACTAAAAATTGTCAAGGCTTTTTAAATTCTCATACAAATTTTCTTATTTTACATGTCAGGTATTCTCTTTTGGATTCCAACAAGTAAAGACGAGCAAAATCTAACTTGTTCGGAAAAAAATACCCAAACATAAGCACTAAAGCTTGTTTATAATATAGAAAGTGCTCTTTGTTGGGGTAGATTTAATGACACTTAACTCAAAAAAAGGCCGAAATGAAATCCAGAACCATTTAAGTTGAGAAGTTAATTTCATTTCCAACCTCAGACATAATGTTTTTCTCACTGCCTTTTAACTGTGTTGTCAGCAAGATTACTCAACCAACAGCACATTGTTTATAACAGCTTGCCACATCAGTAATATTGACCCAACTTGAGCATTAGCTTGGATATCTGGAAAAGTAAGTGCTACTTGTTGGAGCAGTGTTACAGACCTGATCAACTTCCCAAAATAAAGTCCTATTCTATTCTGACTACTACTGAAAATCGACAAGATCTTTTTACCTCTGATTCAAATGTTTCTTTTTTTATTTTCACGTGTTGTTTTCTGGATTCCAACAAGTACGCACAAGCAAGATTAAACTTGTCGGAAAATTTACTCAAACACAAGCACTAACTCTTGATATAATATAGTAAGTGCTCTTTGTTGGGGTAGATTTAATGACACTTAACTCGAAAAATGTTGAAATGAAATCAAGAACCATTTAAGTTGAGAAGTTAATTTCATTTCCAACCTCAGACGTAATGTTTTTCTCACTGCCTTTCAACTGTGTTGTCAGCAAGATTATTCAACCAACAGCACATTGTTTATAACTGCTTGCCACATCAGTAATATTGACCCAACTTGAGCATTAGCTTGGATATCTGGAAAAGTAAGTGCTACTTGTTGGGGCAGTGTTACAGACCTCATCAACATCCCGTAATTCTATTCCAAATACTACTGAACTTCGACAAGATCTTTATACCTCTGATTCAAATGTTTCTTTTTTTATATTCATGTGTTGTTATCTGGATTCCAACAAGTACGCACAAGCAAGATTAAACTTGTCGGAAAATTTACTCAAACACAAGCACTAACTCTTGTTATAATATAGTAAGTGCTCTTTGTTGGGGTAGATTTAATGACAATTAACTCGAAAAATGTTGAAATGAAATCCAGAACCATTTATGTTGAGAAGTTAATTTCATTTCCACCCTCAGACGTACTTAATTGGATTTGGTTTGCCTTTCTAAATCTTGTTATTTTATAATATTTTTACCTCTGCCTTTCAACTGTGTTGTCAGCAAGATTACTCAACCAACACACACATTGTTTATAACTGCTTGCCACATCAGTAATATTGACCCAACTTGAGCATTAGCTTGGATATCTGGAAAAGTAAGTGCTACTTGTTGGGGCAGTGTTACAGACCTGATCAACTTCCCAAAATAAAGTCATATTCTATTCTGACTACTACTGAAAATTGACAAACTCTTTTTATCTCTGTTTCAAAGGTTATTATTAGAATTTTCAGGTTATTTTTTGTGGGGGGGATTCGAACAAGTATGCACAAGCAAGATTAAACTTGTCGGAAAACTCACTCAAACATAAGCACCAACTCTTGATATAATATAGTAAGTGCTCTTTGTTGGGGTAGATTTAATGACACTTAACTCAAAAAATGTTGAAATGAAATCTAGAACAATTTAAGTTTAGAAGTTAATTTCATTTCTACCCTCAGAGGTACTTAATTGGATTTGATTTGCTTTTCTAAATCTTGCTGTTTTACAGTGTTTTTCTCGCTGCCTTTCAACTGTGTTGTCAGCAAGATTATTCAACCAACAGCATATTGTTTATAACTGCTTGCCACATCAGTAATATTGACCCAACTTGAGCATTAGCTTGGATATCTGGAAAAGTAAGTGCTACTTGTTGGGGCAGTGTTACAGACCTCATCAACATCCCGTAATAAATTCCTATTCTATTCCAAATACTACTGAACTTCGACAAGATCTTTATACCTCTGATTCAAATGTTTCTTTTTTAATATTCATGTGTTGTTATCTGGATTCCAACAAGTACGCACAAGCAAGATTAAACTTGTCGGAAAACTTACTCAAACATAAGCACGAACTCTTGATATAATATAGTAAGTGCTCTTTGTTGGGGTAGATTTAATGACACTTAACTCGAAAAATGTTGAAATGGAATCCAGAACCATTTAAGTTGAGAAGTTAATTTCATTTCCAACCTCAGACGTAATGTTTTTCTCACTGCCTTTCAACTGTGTTGTCAGCAAGATTACTCAATCAACAGCACATTGTTTATAACTGCTTGCCACATCAGTAATATTGACCCAACTTGAGCATTAGCTTGGATATCTGGAAAAGTAAGTGCTACTTGTTGGGGCAGTGTTACAGACCTCATCAACATCCCATAATAAATTCCTATTCTATTCCAAATACTACTGAACTTCGACAAGATCTTTATACCTCTGATTCAAATGTTTCTTTTTTTATATTCATGTGTTGTTATCTGGATTCCAACAAGTATGCACAATCAAGATTAAACTTGTCGGAAAACATACTCAAACATAAGCACTAACTCTCGAAATAATATAGTAAGTGCTCTTTGTTGGGGTAGATTTAATGACACTTAACTTCAAAAATGTTGAAATTAAATCATGTAACCCTTGAAATTTGAATTCAAATTACTTCTTCCGCTGAAACTTAGTCACACACATGATTTGCCGTTCTAAATGTGTTTTTTTTCCTCATGTTCTTCTCATTATGTTCAATTGTGTTTTATCAATTTTGTTTTCACCAAGAAAACTCCAACAAAAGCACTGCGTTGCGTTTGCCAGGTAATACATAATGGGGTACTTTGGCTGAAAAGGCTCCAAAAAATCTTTGAATCAATTTTAACGGAACTTCCCCTTCCAAGGAATTTTATTTGCAACATCCTTTTCATGAATTTATCCCTAACCACTTCCCAAGTCAGTAATATTGACCCAACCTGAGCATTAGCTTGGGTATCTGCAAAAGTAAGTGCTACTTGTTGGGTCAGTATTACAGACCTGATCAACATCCCATAATCAAATGCTATTCCATTCCGATTACTACTGAAAATCAACAAGCTCTTTTAATCTCAGATTAAAATGTTTCAATTTTAATTTGCAGTTGTTGTATTTTGGATTCCAACAAGTATACACAAGCAAGATTAAACTTGTCGGAAAACTCACTCAAACATAAGCACTAACTCTTGATATAATATAGTAAGTGCTCTTTGTTGGGGTAGATTTAATGACACTTAACTCAAAAAATGTTGAAATGAAATCCAGAACAATTTAAATGGAAGTTCATTTCATTTCTACCCTCAGACGTACTTAATTGGAATTCATTTGCCTTTCTAAATCTGGTCATTTTACGGTGTTTTTCTCTCTGCCTTTCAACTGTGTTGTCAGCAAGATTACTCAACCAACAGCACATTGTTTATAACTGCTTGCCACATCAGTATTATTGACCCAACATGAGCATTAGCTTGATTATATGCAAAAGTACTCAAGTTGATTTGTCTCGCCTTTTAAAATGTCATTATTTCGTTGTGTTCTCTGTAATGTTAAAATGTGTTGTAAGCAAGATTACTCAAAGAAATTCACTGACGTTGGTTTGTTAAAGAAGTTCTATTTGTTTTGGTCATGCTGTTTAATAGTCCCTGGCCAGCTGTAAAAAAATCTAATTGCGCTGACAATCTATCATTGTGTTGAAGCTTATCGAGAATTGACTACAATTGCGCATTCAATTAACTGAGTCTTTAGTACTTACCTGAGGTCAAAACAATCTCCCAAGTCAATGGCACGGTAGGCGGGTTCGGGTTTCAATAGTTGTCTTTTGTATTTATAGTGGGGAACGTTGCATATAACCCAACGAAACCTCACTATGTAGCAGTGGAGGGCCTGCCAAAAAAGGAAGAAAAATGCACGACTGACAATATTTATGACAACATCCCAAGTAAGTATTATCTATATAACTTTTGTAATTAGCTTGATTATCTTTAAAAACATACGTTCTACATATTGGGAACAAAAAGCAGTACTGGGAATTCTCAGGAATACTTTACAAATCAATATTATTGATCCAACTTGAGTATTAGCTTGATCATCTACATAATAAGTGCTACATGTTGGGGTAGGGTTAGACATAATCAACTTGATTTATATGAAGTGATCTTCCGATTAGTACTAAAAATTGTCAAGGCTTTTTAAATTCTCATACAAATTTTCTTATTTTACATGTCAGGTATTCTCTTTTGGATTCCAACAAGTAAAGACGAGCAAAATCTAACTTGTTCGGAAAAAAATACCCAAACATAAGCACTAAAGCTTGTTTATAATATAGAAAGTGCTCTTTGTTGGGGTAGATTTAATGACACTTAACTCAAAAAAAGGCCGAAATGAAATCCAGAACCATTTAAGTTGAGAAGTTAATTTCATTTCCAACCTCAGACATAATGTTTTTCTCACTGCCTTTTAACTGTGTTGTCAGCAAGATTACTCAACCAACAGCACATTGTTTATAACAGCTTGCCACATCAGTAATATTGACCCAACTTGAGCATTAGCTTGGATATCTGGAAAAGTAAGTGCTACTTGTTGGAGCAGTGTTACAGACCTGATCAACTTCCCAAAATAAAGTCCTATTCTATTCTGACTACTACTGAAAATCGACAAGATCTTTTTACCTCTGATTCAAATGTTTCTTTTTTTATTTTCACGTGTTGTTTTCTGGATTCCAACAAGTACGCACAAGCAAGATTAAACTTGTCGGAAAATTTACTCAAACACAAGCACTAACTCTTGATATAATATAGTAAGTGCTCTTTGTTGGGGTAGATTTAATGACACTTAACTCGAAAAATGTTGAAATGAAATCCAGAACCATTTATGTTGAGAAGTTAATTTCATTTCCACCCTCAGACGTACTTAATTGGATTTGGTTTGCCTTTCTAAATCTTGTTATTTTATAATATTTTTACCTCTGCCTTTCAACTGTGTTGTCAGCAAGATTACTCAACCAACACACACATTGTTTATAACTGCTTGCCACATCAGTAATATTGACCCAACTTGAGCATTAGCTTGGATATCTGGAAAAGTAAGTGCTACTTGTTGGGGCAGTGTTACAGACCTGATCAACTTCCCAAAATAAAGTCATATTCTATTCTGACTACTACTGAAAATTGACAAACTCTTTTTATCTCTGTTTCAAAGGTTATTATTAGAATTTTCAGGTTATTTTTTGTGGGGGGGATTCGAACAAGTATGCACAAGCAAGATTAAACTTGTCGGAAAACTCACTCAAACATAAGCACCAACTCTTGATATAATATAGTAAGTGCTCTTTGTTGGGGTAGATTTAATGACACTTAACTCAAAAAATGTTGAAATGAAATCTAGAACAATTTAAGTTTAGAAGTTAATTTCATTTCTACCCTCAGAGGTACTTAATTGGATTTGATTTGCTTTTCTAAATCTTGCTGTTTTACAGTGTTTTTCTCGCTGCCTTTCAACTGTGTTGTCAGCAAGATTATTCAACCAACAGCATATTGTTTATAACTGCTTGCCACATCAGTAATATTGACCCAACTTGAGCATTAGCTTGGATATCTGGAAAAGTAAGTGCTACTTGTTGGGGCAGTGTTACAGACCTCATCAACATCCCGTAATAAATTCCTATTCTATTCCAAATACTACTGAACTTCGACAAGATCTTTATACCTCTGATTCAAATGTTTCTTTTTTAATATTCATGTGTTGTTATCTGGATTCCAACAAGTACGCACAAGCAAGATTAAACTTGTCGGAAAACTTACTCAAACATAAGCACGAACTCTTGATATAATATAGTAAGTGCTCTTTGTTGGGGTAGATTTAATGACACTTAACTCGAAAAATGTTGAAATGGAATCCAGAACCATTTAAGTTGAGAAGTTAATTTCATTTCCAACCTCAGACGTAATGTTTTTCTCACTGCCTTTCAACTGTGTTGTCAGCAAGATTACTCAATCAACAGCACATTGTTTATAACTGCTTGCCACATCAGTAATATTGACCCAACTTGAGCATTAGCTTGGATATCTGGAAAAGTAAGTGCTACTTGTTGGGGCAGTGTTACAGACCTCATCAACATCCCATAATAAATTCCTATTCTATTCCAAATACTACTGAACTTCGACAAGATCTTTATACCTCTGATTCAAATGTTTCTTTTTTTATATTCATGTGTTGTTATCTGGATTCCAACAAGTATGCACAATCAAGATTAAACTTGTCGGAAAACATACTCAAACATAAGCACTAACTCTCGAAATAATATAGTAAGTGCTCTTTGTTGGGGTAGATTTAATGACACTTAACTTCAAAAATGTTGAAATTAAATCATGTAACCCTTGAAATTTGAATTCAAATTACTTCTTCCGCTGAAACTTAGTCACACACATGATTTGCCGTTCTAAATGTGTTTTTTTTCCTCATGTTCTTCTCATTATGTTCAATTGTGTTTTATCAATTTTGTTTTCACCAAGAAAACTCCAACAAAAGCACTGCGTTGCGTTTGCCAGGTAATACATAATGGGGTACTTTGGCTGAAAAGGCTCCAAAAAATCTTTGAATCAATTTTAACGGAACTTCCCCTTCCAAGGAATTTTATTTGCAACATCCTTTTCATGAATTTATCCCTAACCACTTCCCAAGTCAGTAATATTGACCCAACCTGAGCATTAGCTTGGGTATCTGCAAAAGTAAGTGCTACTTGTTGGGTCAGTATTACAGACCTGATCAACATCCCATAATCAAATGCTATTCCATTCCGATTACTACTGAAAATCAACAAGCTCTTTTAATCTCAGATTAAAATGTTTCAATTTTAATTTGCAGTTGTTGTATTTTGGATTCCAACAAGTATACACAAGCAAGATTAAACTTGTCGGAAAACTCACTCAAACATAAGCACTAACTCTTGATATAATATAGTAAGTGCTCTTTGTTGGGGTAGATTTAATGACACTTAACTCAAAAAATGTTGAAATGAAATCCAGAACAATTTAAATGGAAGTTCATTTCATTTCTACCCTCAGACGTACTTAATTGGAATTCATTTGCCTTTCTAAATCTGGTCATTTTACGGTGTTTTTCTCTCTGCCTTTCAACTGTGTTGTCAGCAAGATTACTCAACCAACAGCACATTGTTTATAACTGCTTGCCACATCAGTATTATTGACCCAACATGAGCATTAGCTTGATTATATGCAAAAGTACTCAAGTTGATTTGTCTCGCCTTTTAAAATGTCATTATTTCGTTGTGTTCTCTGTAATGTTAAAATGTGTTGTAAGCAAGATTACTCAAAGAAATTCACTGACGTTGGTTTGTTAAAGAAGTTCTATTTGTTTTGGTCATGCTGTTTAATAGTCCCTGGCCAGCTGTAAAAAAATCTAATTGCGCTGACAATCTATCATTGTGTTGAAGCTTATCGAGAATTGACTACAATTGCGCATTCAATTAACTGAGTCTTTAGTACTTACCTGAGGTCAAAACAATCTCCCAAGTCAATGGCACGGTAGGCGGGTTCGGGTTTCAATAGTTGTCTTTTGTATTTATAGTGGGGAACGTTGCATATAACCCAACGAAACCTCACTATGTAGCAGTGGAGGGCCTGCCAAAAAAGGAAGAAAAATGCACGACTGACAATATTTATGACAACATCCCAAGTAAGTATTATCTATATAACTTTTGTAATTAGCTTGATTATCTTTAAAAACATACGTTCTACATATTGGGAACAAAAAGCAGTACTGGGAATTCTCAGGAATACTTTACAAATCAATATTATTGATCCAACTTGAGTATTAGCTTGATCATCTACATAATAAGTGCTACATGTTGGGGTAGGGTTAGACATAATCAACTTGATTTATATGAAGTGATCTTCCGATTAGTACTAAAAATTGTCAAGGCTTTTTAAATTCTCATACAAATTTTCTTATTTTACATGTCAGGTATTCTCTTTTGGATTCCAACAAGTAAAGACGAGCAAAATCTAACTTGTTCGGAAAAAAATACCCAAACATAAGCACTAAAGCTTGTTTATAATATAGAAAGTGCTCTTTGTTGGGGTAGATTTAATGACACTTAACTCAAAAAAAGGCCGAAATGAAATCCAGAACCATTTAAGTTGAGAAGTTAATTTCATTTCCAACCTCAGACATAATGTTTTTCTCACTGCCTTTTAACTGTGTTGTCAGCAAGATTACTCAACCAACAGCACATTGTTTATAACAGCTTGCCACATCAGTAATATTGACCCAACTTGAGCATTAGCTTGGATATCTGGAAAAGTAAGTGCTACTTGTTGGAGCAGTGTTACAGACCTGATCAACTTCCCAAAATAAAGTCCTATTCTATTCTGACTACTACTGAAAATCGACAAGATCTTTTTACCTCTGATTCAAATGTTTCTTTTTTTATTTTCACGTGTTGTTTTCTGGATTCCAACAAGTACGCACAAGCAAGATTAAACTTGTCGGAAAATTTACTCAAACACAAGCACTAACTCTTGATATAATATAGTAAGTGCTCTTTGTTGGGGTAGATTTAATGACACTTAACTCGAAAAATGTTGAAATGAAATCAAGAACCATTTAAGTTGAGAAGTTAATTTCATTTCCAACCTCAGACGTAATGTTTTTCTCACTGCCTTTCAACTGTGTTGTCAGCAAGATTATTCAACCAACAGCACATTGTTTATAACTGCTTGCCACATCAGTAATATTGACCCAACTTGAGCATTAGCTTGGATATCTGGAAAAGTAAGTGCTACTTGTTGGGGCAGTGTTACAGACCTCATCAACATCCCGTAATTCTATTCCAAATACTACTGAACTTCGACAAGATCTTTATACCTCTGATTCAAATGTTTCTTTTTTTATATTCATGTGTTGTTATCTGGATTCCAACAAGTACGCACAAGCAAGATTAAACTTGTCGGAAAATTTACTCAAACACAAGCACTAACTCTTGATATAATATAGTAAGTGCTCTTTGTTGGGGTAGATTTAATGACACTTAACTCGAAAAATGTTGAAATGAAATCCAGAACCATTTATGTTGAGAAGTTAATTTCATTTCCACCCTCAGACGTACTTAATTGGATTTGGTTTGCCTTTCTAAATCTTGTTATTTTATAATATTTTTACCTCTGCCTTTCAACTGTGTTTTCAGCAAGATTACTCAACCAACACACACATTGTTTATAACTGCTTGCCACATCAGTAATATTGACCCAACTTGAGCATTAGCTTGGATATCTGGAAAAGTAAGTGCTACTTGTTGGGGCAGTGTTACAGACCTGATCAACTTCCCAAAATAAAGTCATATTCTATTCTGACTACTACTGAAAATTGACAAACTCTTTTTATCTCTGTTTCAAAGGTTATTATTAGAATTTTCAGGTTATTTTTTGTGGGGGGGATTCGAACAAGTATGCACAAGCAAGATTAAACTTGTCGGAAAACTCACTCAAACATAAGCACCAACTCTTGATATAATATAGTAAGTGCTCTTTGTTGGGGTAGATTTAATGACACTTAACTCAAAAAATGTTGAAATGAAATCTAGAACAATTTAAGTTTAGAAGTTAATTTCATTTCTACCCTCAGAGGTACTTAATTGGATTTGATTTGCTTTTCTAAATCTTGCTGTTTTACAGTGTTTTTCTCGCTGCCTTTCAACTGTGTTGTCAGCAAGATTACTCAACCAACAGCACATTGTTTATAACTGCTTGCCACATCAGTAATATTGACCCAACTTGAGCATTAGCTTGGATTTATCTGGAAAAGTAAGTGCTACTTGTTGGGGCAGTGTTACAGACCTCATCAACATCCCGTAATAAATTCCTATTCTATTCCAAATACTACTGAACTTCGACAAGATCTTTTTACCTCTGATTCAAATGTTTCTATTTTTATTTTCATGAGTTGTTTCCTGGATTCCAACAAGTACACACAAGCAAGATTAAACTTGTCGGAAAACTTACTCAAACATAAGCACGAACTCTTGATATAATATAGTAAGTGCTCTTTGTTGGGGTAGATTTAATGACACTTAACTCGAAAAATGTTGAAATGAAATCCAGAACCATTTAAGTTGAGAAATTAATTTCATTTCCAACCTCAGACGTAATGTTTTTCTCACTGCCTTTCAACTGTGTTGTCAGCAAGATTACTCAATCAACAGCACATTGTTTATAACTGCTTGCCACATCAGTAATATTGACCCAACTTGAGCATTAGCTTGGATATCTGGAAAAGTAAGTGCTGCTTGTTGGGGCAGTATTACAGACCTGATCAACTTCCCAAAATAAAGTCATATTCTATTCTGACTACTACCGAAAATTGACAAACTCTTTTTATCTCTGATTCAAAGGTTATTATTAGAATTTTCAGGTGATTTTTTGTGGGGGGGATTCGAACAAGTATGCACAAGCAAGATTAAACTTGTCGGAAAACTTACTCAAACATAAGCACGAACTCTTGATATAATATAGTAAGTGCTCTTTGTTGGGGTAGATTTAATGACACTTAACTCAAAAAATGTTGAAATAAAATCAAGAACCATTTAAGTTGACAAGTTAATTTCATTTCCAACCTCAGACATAATGTTTTTCTCACTGCCTTTTAACTGTGTTGTCAGCAAGATTACTCAACCAACAGCACATTGTTTATAACTGCTTGCCACATCAGTAATATTGACCCAACTTGAGCATTAGCTTGGATATCTGGAAAAGTAAGTGCTGCTTGTTGGGGCAGTATTACAGACCTGATCAACTTCCCAAAATAAAGTCATATTCTATTCTGACTACTACTGAAAATTGACAAACTCTTTTTATCTCTGATTCAAAGGTTATTATTAGAATTTTCAGGTGATTTTTTGTGGGGGGGATTCGAACAAGTATGCACAAGCAAGATTAAACTTGTCGGAAAACTTACTCAAACATAAGCACGAACTCTTGATATAATATAGTAAGTGCTCTTTGTTGGGGTAGATTTAATGACACTTAACTCAAAAAATGTTGAAATAAAATCAAGAACCATTTAAGTTGACAAGTTAATTTCATTTCCAACCTCAGACATAATGTTTTTCTCACTGCCTTTTAACTGTGTTGTCAGCAAGATTACTCAACCAACAGCACATTGTTTATAACAGCTTGCCACATCAGTAATATTGACCCAACTTGAGCATTAGCTTGGATATCTGGAAAAGTAAGTGCTACTTGTTGGGGCAGTGTTACAGACCTGATCAACTTCCCAAAATAAAGTCCTATTCTATTCTGACTACTACTGAAAATCGACAAGATCTTTTTACCTCTGATTCAAATGTTTCTTTTTTTATTTTCACGTGTTGTTTTCTGGATTCCAACAAGTACGCACAAGCAAGATTAAACTTGTCGGAAAATTTACTCAAACACAAGCACTAACTCTTGATATAATATAGTAAGTGCTCTTTGTTGGGGTAGATTTAATGACACTTAACTCGAAAAAAGGCCTAAATGAAATCCAGAACCATTTAAGTTGAGAAGTTAATTTCATTTCCAACCTCAGACGTAATGTTTTTCTCACTGCCTTTCAACTGTGTTGTCAGCAAGATTATTCAACCAACAGCACATTGTTTATAACTGCTTGCCACATCAGTAATATTGACCCAACTTGAGCATTAGCTTGGATATCTGGAAAAGTAAGTGCTACTTGTTGGGGCAGTGTTACAGACCTCATCAACATCCCGTAATTCTATTCCAAATACTACTGAACTTCGACAAGATCTTTATACCTCTGATTCAAATGTTTCTTTTTTTATATTCATGTGTTGTTATCTGGATTCCAACAAGTACGCACAAGCAAGATTAAACTTGTCGGAAAATTTACTCAAACACAAGCACTAACTCTTGATATAATATAGTAAGTGCTCTTTGTTGGGGTAGATTTAATGACACTTAACTCGAAAAATGTTGAAATGAAATCCAGAACCATTTATGTTGAGAAGTTAATTTCATTTCCACCCTCAGACGTACTTAATTGGATTTGGTTTGCCTTTCTAAATCTTGTTATTTTATAATATTTTTACCTCTGCCTTTCAACTGTGTTGTCAGCAAGATTACTCAACCAACACACACATTGTTTATAACTGCTTGCCACATCAGTAATATTGACCCAACTTGAGCATTAGCTTGGATATCTGGAAAAGTAAGTGCTACTTGTTGGGGCAGTGTTACAGACCTGATCAACTTCCCAAAATAAAGTCATATTCTATTCTGACTACTACTGAAAATTGACAAACTCTTTTTATCTCTGTTTCAAAGGTTATTATTAGAATTTTCAGGTTATTTTTTGTGGGGGGATTCGAACAAGTATGCACAAGCAAGATTAAACTTGTCGGAAAACTCACTCAAACATAAGCACCAACTCTTGATATAATATAGTAAGTGCTCTTTGTTGGGGTAGATTTAATGACACTTAACTCAAAAAATGTTGAAATGAAATCTAGAACAATTTAAGTTTAGAAGTTAATTTCATTTCTACCCTCAGAGGTACTTAATTGGATTTGATTTGCTTTTCTAAATCTTGCTGTTTTACAGTGTTTTTCTCGCTGCCTTTCAACTGTGTTGTCAGCAAGATTACTCAACCAACAGCACATTGTTTATAACTGCTTGCCACATCAGTAATATTGACCCAACTTGAGCATTAGCTTGGATTTATCTGGAAAAGTAAGTGCTACTTGTTGGGGCAGTGTTACAGACCTCATCAACATCCCGTAATAAATTCCTATTCTATTCCAAATACTACTGAACTTCGACAAGATCTTTTTACCTCTGATTCAAATGTTTCTATTTTTATTTTCATGAGTTGTTTCCTGGATTCCAACAAGTACACACAAGCAAGATTAAACTTGTCGGAAAACTTACTCAAACATAAGCACGAACTCTTGATATAATATAGTAAGTGCTCTTTGTTGGGGTAGATTTAATGACACTTAACTCGAAAAATGTTGAAATGAAATCCAGAACCATTTAAGTTGAGAAATTAATTTCATTTCCAACCTCAGACGTAATGTTTTTCTCACTGCCTTTCAACTGTGTTGTCAGCAAGATTACTCAATCAACAGCACATTGTTTATAACTGCTTGCCACATCAGTAATATTGACCCAACTTGAGCATTAGCTTGGATATCTGGAAAAGTAAGTGCTGCTTGTTGGGGCAGTATTACAGACCTGATCAACTTCCCAAAATAAAGTCATATTCTATTCTGACTACTACCGAAAATTGACAAACTCTTTTTATCTCTGATTCAAAGGTTATTATTAGAATTTTCAGGTGATTTTTTGTGGGGGGGATTCGAACAAGTATGCACAAGCAAGATTAAACTTGTCGGAAAACTTACTCAAACATAAGCACGAACTCTTGATATAATATAGTAAGTGCTCTTTGTTGGGGTAGATTTAATGACACTTAACTCAAAAAATGTTGAAATAAAATCAAGAACCATTTAAGTTGACAAGTTAATTTCATTTCCAACCTCAGACATAATGTTTTTCTCACTGCCTTTTAACTGTGTTGTCAGCAAGATTACTCAACCAACAGCACATTGTTTATAACTGCTTGCCACATCAGTAATATTGACCCAACTTGAGCATTAGCTTGGATATCTGGAAAAGTAAGTGCTGCTTGTTGGGGCAGTATTACAGACCTGATCAACTTCCCAAAATAAAGTCATATTCTATTCTGACTACTACCGAAAATTGACAAACTCTTTTTATCTGTGATTCAAAGGTTATTATTAGAATTTTCAGGTGATTTTTTGTGGGGGGGATTCGAACAAGTATGCACAAGCAAGATTAAACTTGTCGGAAAACTTACTCAAACATAAGCACGAACTCTTGATATAATATAGTAAGTGCTCTTTGTTGGGGTAGATTTAATGACACTTAACTCAAAAAATGTTGAAATAAAATCAAGAACCATTTAAGTTGACAAGTTAATTTCATTTCCAACCTCAGACATAATGTTTTTCTCACTGCCTTTTAACTGTGTTGTCAGCAAGATTACTCAACCAACAGCACATTGTTTATAACAGCTTGCCACATCAGTAATATTGACCCAACTTGAGCATTAGCTTGGATATCTGGAAAAGTAAGTGCTACTTGTTGGAGCAGTGTTACAGACCTGATCAACTTCCCAAAATAAAGTCCTATTCTATTCTGACTACTACTGAAAATCGACAAGATCTTTTTACCTCTGATTCAAATGTTTCTTTTTTTATTTTCACGTGTTGTTTTCTGGATTCCAACAAGTACGCACAAGCAAGATTAAACTTGTCGGAAAATTTACTCAAACACAAGCACTAACTCTTGATATAATATAGTAAGTGCTCTTTGTTGGGGTAGATTTAATGACACTTAACTCGAAAAAAGGCCTAAATGAAATCCAGAACCATTTAAGTTGAGAAGTTAATTTCATTTCCAACCTCAGACGTAATGTTTTTCTCACTGCCTTTCAACTGTGTTGTCAGCAAGATTATTCAACCAACAGCATATTGTTTATAACTGCTTGCCACATAAGTAATATTTACCCAACTTGAGCATTAGCTTGGATTTATCTGGAAAAGTAAGTGCTACTTGTTGGGGCAGTGTTAGAGACCTCATCAACATCCCGTAATAAATTCCTATTCTATTCCAAATACTACTGAACTTCGACAAGATCTTTTTACCTCTGATTCAAATGTTTCTATTTTTATTTTCATTAGTTGTTTCCTGGATTCCAACAAGTACACACAAGCAAGATTAAACTTGTCGGAAAACTTACTCAAACATAAGCACGAACTCTTGATATAATATAGTAAGTGCTCTTTGTTGGGGTAGATTTAATGACACTTAACTCGAAAAATGTTGAAATGGAATCCAGAACCATTTCAGTTGAGAAGTTAATTTCATTTCCAACCTCAGACGTAATGTTTTTCTCACTGCCTTTCAACTGTGTTGTCAGCAAGATTACTCAATCAACAGCACATTGTTTATAACTGCTTGCCACATCAGTAATATTGACCCAACTTGAGCATTAGCTTGGATATCTGGAAAAGTAAGTGCTGCTTGTTGGGGCAGTATTACAGACCTGATCAACTTCCCAAAATAAAGTCATATTCTATTCTGACTACTACCGAAAATTGACAAACTCTTTTTATCTCTGATTCAAAGGTTATTATTAGAATTTTCAGGTGATTTTTTGTGGGGGGGATTCGAACAAGTATGCACAAGCAAGATTAAACTTGTCGGAAAACTTACTCAAACATAAGCACGAACTCTTGATATAATATAGTAAGTGCTCTTTGTTGGGGTAGATTTAATGACACTTAACTCAAAAAATGTTGAAATAAAATCAAGAACCATTTAAGTTGACAAGTTAATTTCATTTCCAACCTCAGACATAATGTTTTTCTCACTGCCTTTTAACTGTGTTGTCAGCAAGATTACTCAACCAACAGCACATTGTTTATAACTGCTTGCCACATCAGTAATATTGACCCAACTTGAGCATTAGCTTGGATATCTGGAAAAGTAAGTGCTGCTTGTTGGGGCAGTATTACAGACCTGATCAACTTCCCAAAATAAAGTCATATTCTATTCTGACTACTACCGAAAATTGACAAACTCTTTTTATCTGTGATTCAAAGGTTATTATTAGAATTTTCAGGTGATTTTTTGTGGGGGGGATTCGAACAAGTATGCACAAGCAAGATTAAACTTGTCGGAAAACTTACTCAAACATAAGCACGAACTCTTGATATAATATAGTAAGTGCTCTTTGTTGGGGTAGATTTAATGACACTTAACTCAAAAAATGTTGAAATAAAATCAAGAACCATTTAAGTTGACAAGTTAATTTCATTTCCAACCTCAGACATAATGTTTTTCTCACTGCCTTTTAACTGTGTTGTCAGCAAGATTACTCAACCAACAGCACATTGTTTATAACAGCTTGCCACATCAGTAATATTGACCCAACTTGAGCATTAGCTTGGATATCTGGAAAAGTAAGTGCTACTTGTTGGGGCAGTGTTACAGACCTGATCAACTTCCCAAAATAAAGTCCTATTCTATTCTGACTACTACTGAAAATCGACAAGATCTTTTTACCTCTGATTCAAATGTTTCTTTTTTTATTTTCACGTGTTGTTTTCTGGATTCCAACAAGTACGCACAAGCAAGATTAAACTTGTCGGAAAATTTACTCAAACACAAGCACTAACTCTTGATATAATATAGTAAGTGCTCTTTGTTGGGGTAGATTTAATGACACTTAACTCGAAAAAAGGCCTAAATGAAATCCAGAACCATTTAAGTTGAGAAGTTAATTTCATTTCCAACCTCAGACGTAATGTTTTTCTCACTGCCTTTCAACTGTGTTGTCAGCAAGATTATTCAACCAACAGCACATTGTTTATAACTGCTTGCCACATCAGTAATATTGACCCAACTTGAGCATTAGCTTGGATATCTGGAAAAGTAAGTGCTACTTGTTGGGGCAGTGTTACAGACCTCATCAACATCCCGTAATTCTATTCCAAATACTACTGAACTTCGACAAGATCTTTATACCTCTGATTCAAATGTTTCTTTTTTTATATTCATGTGTTGTTATCTGGATTCCAACAAGTACGCACAAGCAAGATTAAACTTGTCGGAAAATTTACTCAAACACAAGCACTAACTCTTGATATAATATAGTAAGTGCTCTTTGTTGGGGTAGATTTAATGACACTTAACTCGAAAAATGTTGAAATGAAATCCAGAACCATTTATGTTGAGAAGTTAATTTCATTTCCACCCTCAGACGTACTTAATTGGATTTGGTTTGCCTTTCTAAATCTTGTTATTTTATAATATTTTTACCTCTGCCTTTCAACTGTGTTGTCAGCAAGATTACTCAACCAACACACACATTGTTTATAACTGCTTGCCACATCAGTAATATTGACCCAACTTGAGCATTAGCTTGGATATCTGGAAAAGTAAGTGCTACTTGTTGGGGCAGTGTTACAGACCTGATCAACTTCCCAAAATAAAGTCATATTCTATTCTGACTACTACTGAAAATTGACAAACTCTTTTTATCTCTGTTTCAAAGGTTATTATTAGAATTTTCAGGTTATTTTTTGTGGGGGGATTCGAACAAGTATGCACAAGCAAGATTAAACTTGTCGGAAAACTCACTCAAACATAAGCACCAACTCTTGATATAATATAGTAAGTGCTCTTTGTTGGGGTAGATTTAATGACACTTAACTCAAAAAATGTTGAAATGAAATCTAGAACAATTTAAGTTTAGAAGTTAATTTCATTTCTACCCTCAGAGGTACTTAATTGGATTTGATTTGCTTTTCTAAATCTTGCTGTTTTACAGTGTTTTTCTCGCTGCCTTTCAACTGTGTTGTCAGCAAGATTACTCAACCAACAGCACATTGTTTATAACTGCTTGCCACATCAGTAATATTGACCCAACTTGAGCATTAGCTTGGATTTATCTGGAAAAGTAAGTGCTACTTGTTGGGGCAGTGTTACAGACCTCATCAACATCCCGTAATAAATTCCTATTCTATTCCAAATACTACTGAACTTCGACAAGATCTTTTTACCTCTGATTCAAATGTTTCTATTTTTATTTTCATGAGTTGTTTCCTGGATTCCAACAAGTACACACAAGCAAGATTAAACTTGTCGGAAAACTTACTCAAACATAAGCACGAACTCTTGATATAATATAGTAAGTGCTCTTTGTTGGGGTAGATTTAATGACACTTAACTCGAAAAATGTTGAAATGAAATCCAGAACCATTTAAGTTGAGAAATTAATTTCATTTCCAACCTCAGACGTAATGTTTTTCTCACTGCCTTTCAACTGTGTTGTCAGCAAGATTACTCAATCAACAGCACATTGTTTATAACTGCTTGCCACATCAGTAATATTGACCCAACTTGAGCATTAGCTTGGATATCTGGAAAAGTAAGTGCTGCTTGTTGGGGCAGTATTACAGACCTGATCAACTTCCCAAAATAAAGTCATATTCTATTCTGACTACTACCGAAAATTGACAAACTCTTTTTATCTCTGATTCAAAGGTTATTATTAGAATTTTCAGGTGATTTTTTGTGGGGGGGATTCGAACAAGTATGCACAAGCAAGATTAAACTTGTCGGAAAACTTACTCAAACATAAGCACGAACTCTTGATATAATATAGTAAGTGCTCTTTGTTGGGGTAGATTTAATGACACTTAACTCAAAAAATGTTGAAATAAAATCAAGAACCATTTAAGTTGACAAGTTAATTTCATTTCCAACCTCAGACATAATGTTTTTCTCACTGCCTTTTAACTGTGTTGTCAGCAAGATTACTCAACCAACAGCACATTGTTTATAACTGCTTGCCACATCAGTAATATTGACCCAACTTGAGCATTAGCTTGGATATCTGGAAAAGTAAGTGCTGCTTGTTGGGGCAGTATTACAGACCTGATCAACTTCCCAAAATAAAGTCATATTCTATTCTGACTACTACCGAAAATTGACAAACTCTTTTTATCTGTGATTCAAAGGTTATTATTAGAATTTTCAGGTGATTTTTTGTGGGGGGGATTCGAACAAGTATGCACAAGCAAGATTAAACTTGTCGGAAAACTTACTCAAACATAAGCACGAACTCTTGATATAATATAGTAAGTGCTCTTTGTTGGGGTAGATTTAATGACACTTAACTCAAAAAATGTTGAAATAAAATCAAGAACCATTTAAGTTGACAAGTTAATTTCATTTCCAACCTCAGACATAATGTTTTTCTCACTGCCTTTTAACTGTGTTGTCAGCAAGATTACTCAACCAACAGCACATTGTTTATAACAGCTTGCCACATCAGTAATATTGACCCAACTTGAGCATTAGCTTGGATATCTGGAAAAGTAAGTGCTACTTGTTGGAGCAGTGTTACAGACCTGATCAACTTCCCAAAATAAAGTCCTATTCTATTCTGACTACTACTGAAAATCGACAAGATCTTTTTACCTCTGATTCAAATGTTTCTTTTTTTATTTTCACGTGTTGTTTTCTGGATTCCAACAAGTACGCACAAGCAAGATTAAACTTGTCGGAAAATTTACTCAAACACAAGCACTAACTCTTGATATAATATAGTAAGTGCTCTTTGTTGGGGTAGATTTAATGACACTTAACTCGAAAAAAGGCCTAAATGAAATCCAGAACCATTTAAGTTGAGAAGTTAATTTCATTTCCAACCTCAGACGTAATGTTTTTCTCACTGCCTTTCAACTGTGTTGTCAGCAAGATTATTCAACCAACAGCATATTGTTTATAACTGCTTGCCACATAAGTAATATTTACCCAACTTGAGCATTAGCTTGGATTTATCTGGAAAAGTAAGTGCTACTTGTTGGGGCAGTGTTAGAGACCTCATCAACATCCCGTAATAAATTCCTATTCTATTCCAAATACTACTGAACTTCGACAAGATCTTTTTACCTCTGATTCAAATGTTTCTATTTTTATTTTCATTAGTTGTTTCCTGGATTCCAACAAGTACACACAAGCAAGATTAAACTTGTCGGAAAACTTACTCAAACATAAGCACGAACTCTTGATATAATATAGTAAGTGCTCTTTGTTGGGGTAGATTTAATGACACTTAACTCGAAAAATGTTGAAATGGAATCCAGAACCATTTCAGTTGAGAAGTTAATTTCATTTCCAACCTCAGACGTAATGTTTTTCTCACTGCCTTTCAACTGTGTTGTCAGCAAGATTACTCAATCAACAGCACATTGTTTATAACTGCTTGCCACATCAGTAATATTGACCCAACTTGAGCATTAGCTTGGATATCTGGAAAAGTAAGTGCTGCTTGTTGGGGCAGTATTACAGACCTGATCAACTTCCCAAAATAAAGTCATATTCTATTCTGACTACTACCGAAAATTGACAAACTCTTTTTATCTCTGATTCAAAGGTTATTATTAGAATTTTCAGGTGATTTTTTGTGGGGGGGATTCGAACAAGTATGCACAAGCAAGATTAAACTTGTCGGAAAACTTACTCAAACATAAGCACGAACTCTTGATATAATATAGTAAGTGCTCTTTGTTGGGGTAGATTTAATGACACTTAACTCAAAAAATGTTGAAATAAAATCAAGAACCATTTAAGTTGACAAGTTAATTTCATTTCCAACCTCAGACATAATGTTTTTCTCACTGCCTTTTAACTGTGTTGTCAGCAAGATTACTCAACCAACAGCACATTGTTTATAACTGCTTGCCACATCAGTAATATTGACCCAACTTGAGCATTAGCTTGGATATCTGGAAAAGTAAGTGCTGCTTGTTGGGGCAGTATTACAGACCTGATCAACTTCCCAAAATAAAGTCATATTCTATTCTGACTACTACCGAAAATTGACAAACTCTTTTTATCTGTGATTCAAAGGTTATTATTAGAATTTTCAGGTGATTTTTTGTGGGGGGGATTCGAACAAGTATGCACAAGCAAGATTAAACTTGTCGGAAAACTTACTCAAACATAAGCACGAACTCTTGATATAATATAGTAAGTGCTCTTTGTTGGGGTAGATTTAATGACACTTAACTCAAAAAATGTTGAAATAAAATCAAGAACCATTTAAGTTGACAAGTTAATTTCATTTCCAACCTCAGACATAATGTTTTTCTCACTGCCTTTTAACTGTGTTGTCAGCAAGATTACTCAACCAACAGCACATTGTTTATAACAGCTTGCCACATCAGTAATATTGACCCAACTTGAGCATTAGCTTGGATATCTGGAAAAGTAAGTGCTACTTGTTGGGGCAGTGTTACAGACCTGATCAACTTCCCAAAATAAAGTCCTATTCTATTCTGACTACTACTGAAAATCGACAAGATCTTTTTACCTCTGATTCAAATGTTTCTTTTTTTATTTTCACGTGTTGTTTTCTGGATTCCAACAAGTACGCACAAGCAAGATTAAACTTGTCGGAAAATTTACTCAAACACAAGCACTAACTCTTGATATAATATAGTAAGTGCTCTTTGTTGGGGTAGATTTAATGACACTTAACTCGAAAAAAGGCCTAAATGAAATCCAGAACCATTTAAGTTGAGAAGTTAATTTCATTTCCAACCTCAGACGTAATGTTTTTCTCACTGCCTTTCAACTGTGTTGTCAGCAAGATTATTCAACCAACAGCACATTGTTTATAACTGCTTGCCACATCAGTAATATTGACCCAACTTGAGCATTAGCTTGGATATCTGGAAAAGTAAGTGCTACTTGTTGGGGCAGTGTTACAGACCTCATCAACATCCCGTAATTCTATTCCAAATACTACTGAACTTCGACAAGATCTTTATACCTCTGATTCAAATGTTTCTTTTTTTATATTCATGTGTTGTTATCTGGATTCCAACAAGTACGCACAAGCAAGATTAAACTTGTCGGAAAATTTACTCAAACACAAGCACTAACTCTTGATATAATATAGTAAGTGCTCTTTGTTGGGGTAGATTTAATGACACTTAACTCGAAAAATGTTGAAATGAAATCCAGAACCATTTATGTTGAGAAGTTAATTTCATTTCCACCCTCAGACGTACTTAATTGGATTTGGTTTGCCTTTCTAAATCTTGTTATTTTATAATATTTTTACCTCTGCCTTTCAACTGTGTTGTCAGCAAGATTACTCAACCAACACACACATTGTTTATAACTGCTTGCCACATCAGTAATATTGACCCAACTTGAGCATTAGCTTGGATATCTGGAAAAGTAAGTGCTACTTGTTGGGGCAGTGTTACAGACCTGATCAACTTCCCAAAATAAAGTCATATTCTATTCTGACTACTACTGAAAATTGACAAACTCTTTTTATCTCTGTTTCAAAGGTTATTATTAGAATTTTCAGGTTATTTTTTGTGGGGGGATTCGAACAAGTATGCACAAGCAAGATTAAACTTGTCGGAAAACTCACTCAAACATAAGCACCAACTCTTGATATAATATAGTAAGTGCTCTTTGTTGGGGTAGATTTAATGACACTTAACTCAAAAAATGTTGAAATGAAATCTAGAACAATTTAAGTTTAGAAGTTAATTTCATTTCTACCCTCAGAGGTACTTAATTGGATTTGATTTGCTTTTCTAAATCTTGCTGTTTTACAGTGTTTTTCTCGCTGCCTTTCAACTGTGTTGTCAGCAAGATTACTCAACCAACAGCACATTGTTTATAACTGCTTGCCACATCAGTAATATTGACCCAACTTGAGCATTAGCTTGGATTTATCTGGAAAAGTAAGTGCTACTTGTTGGGGCAGTGTTACAGACCTCATCAACATCCCGTAATAAATTCCTATTCTATTCCAAATACTACTGAACTTCGACAAGATCTTTTTACCTCTGATTCAAATGTTTCTATTTTTATTTTCATGAGTTGTTTCCTGGATTCCAACAAGTACACACAAGCAAGATTAAACTTGTCGGAAAACTTACTCAAACATAAGCACGAACTCTTGATATAATATAGTAAGTGCTCTTTGTTGGGGTAGATTTAATGACACTTAACTCGAAAAATGTTGAAATGAAATCCAGAACCATTTAAGTTGAGAAATTAATTTCATTTCCAACCTCAGACGTAATGTTTTTCTCACTGCCTTTCAACTGTGTTGTCAGCAAGATTACTCAATCAACAGCACATTGTTTATAACTGCTTGCCACATCAGTAATATTGACCCAACTTGAGCATTAGCTTGGATATCTGGAAAAGTAAGTGCTGCTTGTTGGGGCAGTATTACAGACCTGATCAACTTCCCAAAATAAAGTCATATTCTATTCTGACTACTACCGAAAATTGACAAACTCTTTTTATCTCTGATTCAAAGGTTATTATTAGAATTTTCAGGTGATTTTTTGTGGGGGGGATTCGAACAAGTATGCACAAGCAAGATTAAACTTGTCGGAAAACTTACTCAAACATAAGCACGAACTCTTGATATAATATAGTAAGTGCTCTTTGTTGGGGTAGATTTAATGACACTTAACTCAAAAAATGTTGAAATAAAATCAAGAACCATTTAAGTTGACAAGTTAATTTCATTTCCAACCTCAGACATAATGTTTTTCTCACTGCCTTTTAACTGTGTTGTCAGCAAGATTACTCAACCAACAGCACATTGTTTATAACTGCTTGCCACATCAGTAATATTGACCCAACTTGAGCATTAGCTTGGATATCTGGAAAAGTAAGTGCTGCTTGTTGGGGCAGTATTACAGACCTGATCAACTTCCCAAAATAAAGTCATATTCTATTCTGACTACTACCGAAAATTGACAAACTCTTTTTATCTGTGATTCAAAGGTTATTATTAGAATTTTCAGGTGATTTTTTGTGGGGGGGATTCGAACAAGTATGCACAAGCAAGATTAAACTTGTCGGAAAACTTACTCAAACATAAGCACGAACTCTTGATATAATATAGTAAGTGCTCTTTGTTGGGGTAGATTTAATGACACTTAACTCAAAAAATGTTGAAATAAAATCAAGAACCATTTAAGTTGACAAGTTAATTTCATTTCCAACCTCAGACATAATGTTTTTCTCACTGCCTTTTAACTGTGTTGTCAGCAAGATTACTCAACCAACAGCACATTGTTTATAACAGCTTGCCACATCAGTAATATTGACCCAACTTGAGCATTAGCTTGGATATCTGGAAAAGTAAGTGCTACTTGTTGGAGCAGTGTTACAGACCTGATCAACTTCCCAAAATAAAGTCCTATTCTATTCTGACTACTACTGAAAATCGACAAGATCTTTTTACCTCTGATTCAAATGTTTCTTTTTTTATTTTCACGTGTTGTTTTCTGGATTCCAACAAGTACGCACAAGCAAGATTAAACTTGTCGGAAAATTTACTCAAACACAAGCACTAACTCTTGATATAATATAGTAAGTGCTCTTTGTTGGGGTAGATTTAATGACACTTAACTCGAAAAAAGGCCTAAATGAAATCCAGAACCATTTAAGTTGAGAAGTTAATTTCATTTCCAACCTCAGACGTAATGTTTTTCTCACTGCCTTTCAACTGTGTTGTCAGCAAGATTATTCAACCAACAGCATATTGTTTATAACTGCTTGCCACATAAGTAATATTTACCCAACTTGAGCATTAGCTTGGATTTATCTGGAAAAGTAAGTGCTACTTGTTGGGGCAGTGTTAGAGACCTCATCAACATCCCGTAATAAATTCCTATTCTATTCCAAATACTACTGAACTTCGACAAGATCTTTTTACCTCTGATTCAAATGTTTCTATTTTTATTTTCATTAGTTGTTTCCTGGATTCCAACAAGTACACACAAGCAAGATTAAACTTGTCGGAAAACTTACTCAAACATAAGCACGAACTCTTGATATAATATAGTAAGTGCTCTTTGTTGGGGTAGATTTAATGACACTTAACTCGAAAAATGTTGAAATGGAATCCAGAACCATTTCAGTTGAGAAGTTAATTTCATTTCCAACCTCAGACGTAATGTTTTTCTCACTGCCTTTCAACTGTGTTGTCAGCAAGATTACTCAATCAACAGCACATTGTTTATAACTGCTTGCCACATCAGTAATATTGACCCAACTTGAGCATTAGCTTGGATATCTGGAAAAGTAAGTGCTGCTTGTTGGGGCAGTATTACAGACCTGATCAACTTCCCAAAATAAAGTCATATTCTATTCTGACTACTACCGAAAATTGACAAACTCTTTTTATCTCTGATTCAAAGGTTATTATTAGAATTTTCAGGTTATTTTTTGTGGGGGGGGATTCGAACAAGTATGCACAAGCAAGATTAAACTTGTCGGAAAACTTACTCAAACATAAGCACGAACTCTTGATATAATATAGTAAGTGCTCTTTGTTGGGGTAGATTTAATGACACTTAACTCAAAAAATGTTGAAATGAAATCAAGAACCATTTAAGTTGACAAGTTAATTTCATTTCCAACCTCAGACATAATGTTTTTCTCACTGCCTTTTAACTGTGTTGTCAGCAAGATTACTCAACCAACAGCACATTGTTTATAACTGCTTGCCACATCAGTAATATTGACCCAACTTGAGCATTAGCTTGGATATCTGGAAAAGTAAGTGCTACTTGTTGGGGCAGTGTTACAGACCTCATCAACATCCCATAATAAATTCCTATTCTATTCCAAATACTACTGAACTTCGACAAGATCTTTATACCTCTGATTCAAATGTTTCTTTTTTTATATTCATGTGTTGTTATCTGGATTCCAACAAGTACGCACAAGCAAGATTAAACTTGTCGGAAAACTTACTCAAACATAAGCACGAACTCTTGATATAATATAGTAAGTGCTCTTTGTTGGGGTAGATTTAATGACACTTAACTCGAAAAATGTTGAAATGAAATCCAGAACCGTTTAAGTTGAGAAGTTATTTTCATTTCCAACCTCAGACATAATGTTTTTCTCACTGCCTTTCAACGGTGTTGTCAGCAAGATTACTCAATCAACAGCACATTGTTTATAACTGCTTGCCACATCAGTAATATTGACCCAACTTGAGCATTAGCTTGGATATCTGGAAAAGTAAGTGCTACTTGTTGGGGCAGTGTTACAGACCTCATCAACATCCCGTAATAAATTCCTATTCTATTCCAAATACTACTGAACTTCGACAAGATCTTTATACCTCTGATTCAAATGTTTCTTTTTTTATATTCATGTGTTGTTATCTGGATTCCAACAAGTACGCACAAGCAAGATTAAACTTGTCGGAAAATTTACTCAAACACAAGCACTAACTCTTGATATAATATAGTAAGTGCTCTTTGTTGGGGTAGATTTAATGACACTTAACTCGAAAAATGTTGAAATGAAATCCAGAACCATTTAAGTTGAGAAGTTAATTTTATTTCCACCCTCAGACGTACTTAATTGGATTTGGTTTGCCTTTCTAAATCTTGTTATTTTATAATATTTTTACCTCTGCCTTTCAACTGTGTTGTCAGCAAGATTACTCAACCAACACACACATTGTTTATAACTGCTTGCCACATCAGTAATATTGACCCAACTTGAGCATTAGCTTGGATATCTGGAAAAGTAAGTGCTACTTGTTGGGGCAGTGTTACAGACCTGATCAACTTCCCAAAATAAAGTCATATTCTATTCTGACTACTACTGAAAATTGACAAACTCTTTTTATCTCTGATTCAAAGGTTATTATTAGAATTTTCAGGTTATTTTTTGTGGGGGGGGATTCGAACAAGTATGCACAAGCAAGATTAAACTTGTCGGAAAACTCACTCAAACATAAGCACGAACTCTTGATATAATATAGTAAGTGCTCTTTGTTGGGGTAGATTTAATGACACTTAACTCAAAAAATGTTGAAATGAAATCTAGAACAATTTAAGTTTAGAAGTTAATTTCATTTCTACCCTCAGAGGTACTTAATTGGATTTGATTTGCTTTTCTAAATCTTGCTGTTTTACAGTGTTTTTCTCGCTGCCTTTCAACTGTGTTGTCAGCAAGATTATTCAACCAACAGCATATTGTTTATAACTGCTTGCCACATAAGTAATATTTACCCAACTTGAGCATTAGCTTGGATTTATCTGGAAAAGTAAGTGCTACTTGTTGGGGCAGTGTTACAGACCTCATCAACATCCCGTAATAAATTCCTATTCTATTCCAAATACTACTGAACTTCGACAAGATCTTTTTACCTCTGATTCAAATGTTTCTATTTTTATATTCATGTGTTGTTATCTGGATTCCAACAAGTACGCACAAGCAAGATTAAACTTGTCGGAAAACTTACTCAAACATAAGCACGAACTCTTGATATAATATAGTAAGTGCTCTTTGTTGGGGTAGATTTAATGACACTTAACTCGAAAAATGTTGAAATGGAATCCAGAACCATTTAAGTTGAGAAGTTAATTTCATTTCCAACCTCAGACGTAATGTTTTTCTCACTGCCTTTCAACTGTGTTGTCAGCAAGATTACTCAATCAACAGCACATTGTTTATAACTGCTTGCCACATCAGTAATATTGACCCAACTTGAGCATTAGCTTGGATATCTGGAAAAGTAAGTGCTACTTGTTGGGGCAGTGTTACAGACCTCATCAACATCCCATAATAAATTCCTATTCTATTCCAAATACTACTGAACTTCGACAAGATCTTTATACCTCTGATTCAAATGTTTCTTTTTTTATATTCATGTGTTGTTATCTGGATTCCAACAAGTATGCACAAGCAAGATTAAACTTGTCGGAAAACATACTCAAACATAAGCACTAACTCTCGAAATAATATAGTAAGTGCTCTTTGTTGGGGTAGATTTAATGACACTTAACTTCAAAAATGTTGAAATTAAATCATGTAACCCTTGAAATTTGAATTCAAATTACTTCTTCCGCTGAAACTTAGTCACACACATGATTTGCCGTTCTAAATGTGTTTTTTTTCCTCATGTTCTTCTCATTATGTTCAATTGTGTTTTATCAATTTTGTTTTCACCAAGAAAACTCCAACAAAAGCACTGCGTTGCGTTTGCCAGGTAATACATAATGGGGTACTTTGGCTGAAAAGGCTCCAAAAAATCTTTGAATCAATTTTAACGGAACTTCCCCTTCCAAGGAATTTTATTTGCAACATCCTTTTCATGAATTTATCCCTAACCACTTCCCAAGTCAGTAATATTGACCCAACCTGAGCATTAGCTTGGGTATCTGCAAAAGTAAGTGCTACTTGTTGGGTCAGTATTACAGACCTGATCAACATCCCATAATCAAATGCTATTCCATTCCGATTACTACTGAAAATCAACAAGCTCTTTTAATCTCAGATTAAAATGTTTCAATTTTAATTTGCAGTTGTTGTATTTTGGATTCCAACAAGTATACACAAGCAAGATTAAACTTGTCGGAAAACTCACTCAAACATAAGCACTAACTCTTGATATAATATAGTAAGTGCTCTTTGTTGGGGTAGATTTAATGACACTTAACTCAAAAAATGTTGAAATGAAATCCAGAACAATTTAAATGGAAGTTCATTTCATTTCTACCCTCAGACGTACTTAATTGGAATTCATTTGCCTTTCTAAATCTGGTCATTTTACGGTGTTTTTCTCTCTGCCTTTCAACTGTGTTGTCAGCAAGATTACTCAACCAACAGCACATTGTTTATAACTGCTTGCCACATCAGTATTATTGACCCAACATGAGCATTAGCTTGATTATATGCAAAAGTACTCAAGTTGATTTGTCTCGCCTTTTAAAATGTCATTATTTCGTTGTGTTCTCTGTAATGTTAAAATGTGTTGTAAGCAAGATTACTCAAAGAAATTCACTGACGTTGGTTTGTTAAAGAAGTTCTATTTGTTTTGGTCATGCTGTTTAATAGTCCCTGGCCAGCTGTAAAAAAATCTAATTGCGCTGACAATCTATCATTGTGTTGAAGCTTATCGAGAATTGACTACAATTGCGCATTCAATTAACTGAGTCTTTAGTACTTACCTGAGGTCAAAACAATCTCCCAAGTCAATGGCACGGTAGGCGGGTTCGGGTTTCAATAGTTGTCTTTTGTATTTATAGTGGGGAACGTTGCATATAACCCAACGAAACCTCACTATGTAGCAGTGGAGGGCCTGCCAAAAAAGGAAGAAAAATGCACGACTGACAATATTTATGACAACATCCCAAGTAAGTATTATCTATATAACTTTTGTAATTAGCTTGATTATCTTTAAAAACATACGTTCGACATATTGGGAACAAAAAGCAGTACTGGGAATTCTCAGGAATACTTTACAAATCAATATTATTGACCCAACTTGAGTATTAGCTTGATCATCTACATAATAAGTGCTACATGTTGGGGTAGGGTTAGACATAATCAACTTGATTTATATGAAGTGATCTTCCGATTAGTACTAAAAATTGTCAAGGCTTTTTAAATTCTCATACAAATTTTCTTATTTTACATGTCAGGTATTCTCTTTTGGATTCCAACAAGTAAAGACGAGCAAAATCTAACTTGTTCGGAAAAAAATACCCAAACATAAGCACTAAAGCTTGTTTATAATATAGAAAGTGCTCTTTGTTGGGGTAGATTTAATGACACTTAACTCAAAAAAAGGCCGAAATGAAATCCAGAACCATTTAAGTTGAGAAGTTAATTTCATTTCCAACCTCAGACATAATGTTTTTCTCACTGCCTTTTAACTGTGTTGTCAGCAAGATTACTCAACCAACAGCACATTGTTTATAACAGCTTGCCACATCAGTAATATTGACCCAACTTGAGCATTAGCTTGGATATCTGGAAAAGTAAGTGCTACTTGTTGGAGCAGTGTTACAGACCTGATCAACTTCCCAAAATAAAGTCCTATTCTATTCTGACTACTACTGAAAATCGACAAGATCTTTTTACCTCTGATTCAAATGTTTCTTTTTTTATTTTCACGTGTTGTTTTCTGGATTCCAACAAGTACGCACAAGCAAGATTAAACTTGTCGGAAAATTTACTCAAACACAAGCACTAACTCTTGATATAATATAGTAAGTGCTCTTTGTTGGGGTAGATTTAATGACACTTAACTCGAAAAATGTTGAAATGAAATCAAGAACCATTTAAGTTGAGAAGTTAATTTCATTTCCAACCTCAGACGTAATGTTTTTCTCACTGCCTTTCAACTGTGTTGTCAGCAAGATTATTCAACCAACAGCACATTGTTTATAACTGCTTGCCACATCAGTAATATTGACCCAACTTGAGCATTAGCTTGGATATCTGGAAAAGTAAGTGCTACTTGTTGGGGCAGTGTTACAGACCTCATCAACATCCCGTAATTCTATTCCAAATACTACTGAACTTCGACAAGATCTTTATACCTCTGATTCAAATGTTTCTTTTTTTATATTCATGTGTTGTTATCTGGATTCCAACAAGTACGCACAAGCAAGATTAAACTTGTCGGAAAATTTACTCAAACACAAGCACTAACTCTTGTTATAATATAGTAAGTGCTCTTTGTTGGGGTAGATTTAATGACAATTAACTCGAAAAATGTTGAAATGAAATCCAGAACCATTTATGTTGAGAAGTTAATTTCATTTCCACCCTCAGACGTACTTAATTGGATTTGGTTTGCCTTTCTAAATCTTGTTATTTTATAATATTTTTACCTCTGCCTTTCAACTGTGTTGTCAGCAAGATTACTCAACCAACACACACATTGTTTATAACTGCTTGCCACATCAGTAATATTGACCCAACTTGAGCATTAGCTTGGATATCTGGAAAAGTAAGTGCTACTTGTTGGGGCAGTGTTACAGACCTGATCAACTTCCCAAAATAAAGTCATATTCTATTCTGACTACTACTGAAAATTGACAAACTCTTTTTATCTCTGTTTCAAAGGTTATTATTAGAATTTTCAGGTTATTTTTTGTGGGGGGGATTCGAACAAGTATGCACAAGCAAGATTAAACTTGTCGGAAAACTCACTCAAACATAAGCACCAACTCTTGATATAATATAGTAAGTGCTCTTTGTTGGGGTAGATTTAATGACACTTAACTCAAAAAATGTTGAAATGAAATCTAGAACAATTTAAGTTTAGAAGTTAATTTCATTTCTACCCTCAGAGGTACTTAATTGGATTTGATTTGCTTTTCTAAATCTTGCTGTTTTACAGTGTTTTTCTCGCTGCCTTTCAACTGTGTTGTCAGCAAGATTATTCAACCAACAGCATATTGTTTATAACTGCTTGCCACATCAGTAATATTGACCCAACTTGAGCATTAGCTTGGATATCTGGAAAAGTAAGTGCTACTTGTTGGGGCAGTGTTACAGACCTCATCAACATCCCGTAATAAATTCCTATTCTATTCCAAATACTACTGAACTTCGACAAGATCTTTATACCTCTGATTCAAATGTTTCTTTTTTAATATTCATGTGTTGTTATCTGGATTCCAACAAGTACGCACAAGCAAGATTAAACTTGTCGGAAAATTTACTCAAACACAAGCACTAACTCTTGATATAATATAGTAAGTGCTCTTTGTTGGGGTAGATTTAATGACACTTAACTCGAAAAATGTTGAAATGAAATCCAGAACCATTTAAGTTTAGAAGTTAATTTCATTTCTACCCTCAGAGGTACTTAATTGGATTTGATTTGCTTTTCTAAATCTTGCTGTTTTACAGTGTTTTTCTCGCTGCCTTTCAACTGTGTTGTCAGCAAGATTATTCAACCAACAGCATATTGTTTATATCTGCTTGCCACTTAAGTAATATTTACCCAACTTGAGCATTAGCTTGGATATCTGGAAAAGTAAGTGCTACTTGTCGGGGCAGTGTTACAGACCTGATCAACTTCCCAAAATAAAGTCATATTCTATTCTGACTACTACTGAAAATTGACAAACTCTTTTTATCTCTGATTCAAAGGTTATTATTAGAATTTTCAGGTTATTTTTTGTGGGGGGGATTCGAACAAGTATGCACAAGCAAGATTAAACTTGTCGGAAAACTCACTCAAACATAAGCACGAACTCTTGATATAATATAGTAAGTGCTCTTTGTTGGGGTAGATTTAATGACACTTAACTCAAAAAATGTTGAAATGAAATCTAGAACAATTTAAGTTTAGAAGTTAATTTCATTTCTACCCTCAGAGGTACTTAATTGGATTTGATTTGCTTTTCTAAATCTTGCTGTTTTACAGTGTTTTTCTCGCTGCCTTTCAACTGTGTTGTCAGCAAGATTATTCAACCAACAGCATATTGTTTATAACTGCTTGCCACATAAGTAATATTTACCCAACTTGAGCATTAGCTTGGATTTATCTGGAAAAGTAAGTGCTACTTGTTGGGGCAGTGTTAGAGACCTCATCAACATCCCGTAATAAATTCCTATTCTATTCCAAATACTACTGAACTTCGACAAGATCTTTTTACCTCTGATTCAAATGTTTCTATTTTTATTTTCATGAGTTGTTTCCTGGATTCCAACAAGTACACACAAGCAAGATTAAACTTGTCGGAAAACTTACTCAAACATAAGCACGAACTCTTGATATAATATAGTAAGTGCTCTTTGTTGGGGTAGATTTAATGACACTTAACTCGAAAAATGTTGAAATGGAATCCAGAACCATTTCAGTTGAGAAGTTAATTTCATTTCCAACCTCAGACGTAATGTTTTTCTCACTGCCTTTCAACTGTGTTGTCAGCAAGATTACTCAATCAACAGCACATTGTTTATAACTGCTTGCCACATCAGTAATATTGACCCAACTTGAGCATTAGCTTGGATATCTGGAAAAGTAAGTGCTGCTTGTTGGGGCAGTATTACAGACCTGATCAACTTCCCAAAATAAAGTCATATTCTATTCTGACTACTACCGAAAATTGACAAACTCTTTTTATCTCTGATTCAAAGGTTATTATTAGAATTTTCAGGTTATTTTTTGTGGGGGGGATTCGAACAAGTATGCACAAGCAAGATTAAACTTGTCGGAAAACTTACTCAAACATAAGCACGAACTCTTGATATAATATAGTAGGTGCTCTTTGTTGGGGTAGATTTAATGACACTTAACTCAAAAAATGTTGAAATGAAATCAAGAACCATTTAAGTTGACAAGTTAATTTCATTTCCAACCTCAGACATAATGTTTTTCTCACTGCCTTTTAACTGTGTTGTCAGCAAGATTACTCAACCAACAGCACATTGTTTATAACTGCTTGCCACATCAGTAATATTGACCCAACTTGAGCATTAGCTTGGATATCTGGAAAAGTAAGTGCTACTTGTTGGGGCAGTGTTACAGACCTCATCAACATCCCATAATAAATTCCTATTCTATTCCAAATACTACTGAACTTCGACAAGATCTTTATACCTCTGATTCAAATGTTTCTTTTTTTATATTCATGTGTTGTTATCTGGATTCCAACAAGTACGCACAAGCAAGATTAAACTTGTCGGAAAACTTACTCAAACATAAGCACGAACTCTTGATATAATATAGTAAGTGCTCTTTGTTGGGGTAGATTTAATGACACTTAACTCGAAAAATGTTGAAATGAAATCCAGAACCGTTTAAGTTGAGAAGTTATTTTCATTTCCAACCTCAGACATAATGTTTTTCTCACTGCCTTTCAACGGTGTTGTCAGCAAGATTACTCAATCAACAGCACATTGTTTATAACTGCTTGCCACATCAGTAATATTGACCCAACTTGAGCATTAGCTTGGATATCTGGAAAAGTAAGTGCTACTTGTTGGGGCAGTGTTACAGACCTCATCAACATCCCGTAATAAATTCCTATTCTATTCCAAATACTACTGAACTTCGACAAGATCTTTATACCTCTGATTCAAATGTTTCTTTTTTTATATTCATGTGTTGTTATCTGGATTCCAACAAGTACGCACAAGCAAGATTAAACTTGTCGGAAAATTTACTCAAACACAAGCACTAACTCTTGATATAATATAGTAAGTGCTCTTTGTTGGGGTAGATTTAATGACACTTAACTCGAAAAATGTTGAAATGAAATCCAGAACCATTTAAGTTGAGAAGTTAATTTCATTTCCATCCTCAGACGTACTTAATTGGATTTGGTTTGCCTTTCTAAATCTTGTTATTTTATAATATTTTTACCTCTGCCTTTCAACTGTGTTGTCAGCAAGATTACTCAACCAACACACACATTGTTTATAACTGCTTGCCACATCAGTAATATTGACCCAACTTGAGCATTAGCTTGGATATCTGGAAAAGTAAGTGCTACTTCTTGGGGCAGTGTTACAGACCTGATCAACTTCCCAAAATAAAGTCATATTCTATTCTGACTACTACTGAAAATTGACAAACTCTTTTTATCTCTGATTCAAAGGTTATTATTAGAATTTTCAGGTTATTTTTTGTGGGGGGGATTCGAACAAGTATGCACAAGCAAGATTAAACTTGTCGGAAAACTCACTCAAACATAAGCACGAACTCTTGATATAATATAGTAAGTGCTCTTTGTTGGGGTAGATTTAATGACACTTAACTCAAAAAATGTTGAAATGAAATCTAGAACAATTTAAGTTTAGAAGTTAATTTCATTTCTACCCTCAGAGGTACTTAATTGGATTTGATTTGCTTTTCTAAATCTTGCTGTTTTACAGTGTTTTTCTCGCTGCCTTTCAACTGTGTTGTCAGCAAGATTATTCAACCAACAGCATATTGTTTATAACTGCTTGCCACATAAGTAATATTTACCCAACTTGAGCATTAGCTTGGATTTATCTGGAAAAGTAAGTGCTACTTGTTGGGGCAGTGTTAGAGACCTCATCAACATCCCGTAATAAATTCCTATTCTATTCCAAATACTACTGAACTTCGACAAGATCTTTTTACCTCTGATTCAAATGTTTCTATTTTTATTTTCATGAGTTGTTTCCTGGATTCCAACAAGTACACACAAGCAAGATTAAACTTGTCGGAAAACTTACTCAAACATAAGCACGAACTCTTGATATAATATAGTAAGTGCTCTTTGTTGGGGTAGATTTAATGACACTTAACTCGAAAAATGTTGAAATGGAATCCAGAACCATTTCAGTTGAGAAGTTAATTTCATTTCCAACCTCAGACGTAATGTTTTTCTCACTGCCTTTCAACTGTGTTGTCAGCAAGATTACTCAATCAACAGCACATTGTTTATAACTGCTTGCCACATCAGTAATATTGACCCAACTTGAGCATTAGCTTGGATATCTGGAAAAGTAAGTGCTGCTTGTTGGGGCAGTATTACAGACCTGATCAACTTCCCAAAATAAAGTCATATTCTATTCTGACTACTACCGAAAATTGACAAACTCTTTTTATCTCTGATTCAAAGGTTATTATTAGAATTTTCAGGTTATTTTTTGTGGGGGGGATTCGAACAAGTATGCACAAGCAAGATTAAACTTGTCGGAAAACTTACTCAAACATAAGCACGAACTCTTGATATAATATAGTAAGTGCTCTTTGTTGGGGTAGATTTAATGACACTTAACTCAAAAAATGTTGAAATGAAATCAAGAACCATTTAAGTTGACAAGTTAATTTCATTTCCAACCTCAGACATAATGTTTTTCTCACTGCCTTTTAACTGTGTTGTCAGCAAGATTACTCAACCAACAGCACATTGTTTATAACTGCTTGCCACATCAGTAATATTGACCCAACTTGAGCATTAGCTTGGATATCTGGAAAAGTAAGTGCTACTTGTTGGGGCAGTGTTACAGACCTCATCAACATCCCATAATAAATTCCTATTCTATTCCAAATACTACTGAACTTCGACAAGATCTTTATACCTCTGATTCAAATGTTTCTTTTTTTATATTCATGTGTTGTTATCTGGATTCCAACAAGTACGCACAAGCAAGATTAAACTTGTCGGAAAACTTACTCAAACATAAGCACGAACTCTTGATATAATATAGTAAGTGCTCTTTGTTGGGGTAGATTTAATGACACTTAACTCGAAAAATGTTGAAATGAAATCCAGAACCGTTTAAGTTGAGAAGTTATTTTCATTTCCAACCTCAGACATAATGTTTTTCTCACTGCCTTTCAACGGTGTTGTCAGCAAGATTACTCAATCAACAGCACATTGTTTATAACTGCTTGCCACATCAGTAATATTGACCCAACTTGAGCATTAGCTTGGATATCTGGAAAAGTAAGTGCTACTTGTTGGGGCAGTGTTACAGACCTCATCAACATCCCGTAATAAATTCCTATTCTATTCCAAATACTACTGAACTTCGACAAGATCTTTATACCTCTGATTCAAATGTTTCTTTTTTTATATTCATGTGTTGTTATCTGGATTCCAACAAGTACGCACAAGCAAGATTAAACTTGTCGGAAAATTTACTCAAACACAAGCACTAACTCTTGATATAATATAGTAAGTGCTCTTTGTTGGGGTAGATTTAATGACACTTAACTCGAAAAATGTTGAAATGAAATCCAGAACCATTTAAGTTGAGAAGTTAATTTCATTTCCACCCTCAGACGTACTTAATTGGATTTGGTTTGCCTTTCTAAATCTTGTTATTTTATAATATTTTTACCTCTGCCTTTCAACTGTGTTGTCAGCAAGATTACTCAACCAACACACACATTGTTTATAACTGCTTGCCACATCAGTAATATTGACCCAACTTGAGCATTAGCTTGGATATCTGGAAAAGTAAGTGCTACTTGTTGGGGCAGTGTTACAGACCTGATCAACTTCCCAAAATAAAGTCATATTCTATTCTGACTACTACTGAAAATTGACAAACTCTTTTTATCTCTGATTCAAAGGTTATTATTAGAATTTTCAGGTTATTTTTTGTGGGGGGGATTCGAACAAGTATGCACAAGCAAGATTAAACTTGTCGGAAAACTCACTCAAACATAAGCACGAACTCTTGATATAATATAGTAAGTGCTCTTTGTTGGGGTAGATTTAATGACACTTAACTCAAAAAATGTTGAAATGAAATCTAGAACAATTTAAGTTTAGAAGTTAATTTCATTTCTACCCTCAGAGGTACTTAATTGGATTTGATTTGCTTTTCTAAATCTTGCTGTTTTACAGTGTTTTTCTCGCTGCCTTTCAACTGTGTTGTCAGCAAGATTATTCAACCAACAGCATATTGTTTATAACTGCTTGCCACATAAGTAATATTTACCCAACTTGAGCATTAGCTTGGATTTATCTGGAAAAGTAAGTGCTACTTGTTGGGGCAGTGTTACAGACCTCATCAACATCCCGTAATAAATTCCTATTCTATTCCAAATACTACTGAACTTCGACAAGATCTTTTTACCTCTGATTCAAATGTTTCTATTTTTATTTTCATGAGTTGTTTCCTGGATTCCAACAAGTACACACAAGCAAGATTAAACTTGTCGGAAAGCTTACTCAAACATAAGCACGAACTCTTGATATAATATAGTAAGTGCTCTTTGTTGGGGTAGATTTAATGACACTTAACTCGAAAAATGTTGAAATGGAATCCAGAACCATTTCAGTTGAGAAGTTAATTTCATTTCCAACCTCAGACGTAATGTTTTTCTCACTGCCTTTCAACTGTGTTGTCAGCAAGATTACTCAATCAACAGCACATTGTTTATAACTGCTTGCCACATCAGTAATATTGACCCAACTTGAGCATTAGCTTGGATATCTGGAAAAGTAAGTGCTGCTTGTTGGGGCAGTATTACAGACCTGATCAACTTCCCAAAATAAAGTCATATTCTATTCTGACTACTACCGAAAATTGACAAACTCTTTTTATCTCTGATTCAAAGGTTATTATTAGAATTTTCAGGTTATTTTTTGTGGGGGGGATTCGAACAAGTATGAAAAAGCAAGATTAAACTTGTCGGAAAACTTACTCAAACATAAGCACGAACTCTTGATATAATATAGTAAGTGCTCTTTGTTGGGGTAGATTTAATGACACTTAACTAAAAAAATGTTGAAATGAAATCAAGAACCATTTAAGTTGACAAGTTAATTTCATTTCCAACCTCAGACATAATGTTTTTCTCACTGCCTTTTAACTGTGTTGTCAGCAAGATTACTCAACCAACAGCACATTGTTTATAACTGCTTGCCACATCAGTAATATTGACCCAACTTGAGCATTAGCTTGGATATCTGGAAAAGTAAGTGCTACTTGTTGGGGCAGTGTTACATACCTCATCAACATCCCATAATAAATTCCTATTCTATTCCAAATACTACTGAACTTCGACAAGATCTTTATACCTCTGATTCAAATGTTTCTTTTTTTATATTCATGTGTTGTTATCTGGATTCCAACAAGTACGCACAAGCAAGATTAAACTTGTCGGAAAACTTACTCAAACATAAGCACGAACTCTTGATATAATATAGTAAGTGCTCTTTGTTGGGGTAGATTTAATGACACTTAACTTCAAAAATGTTGAAATTAAATCATGAAACCCTTGAAATTTGAATTCAAATTACTTCTTCCGCTGAAACTTAGTCACACACATATGATTTGCCGTTCTAAATGTGTTTTTTTCCATGTGTTTTTTTCCTCATGTTCTTCTCATTATGTTCAATTGTGTTTTATCAATTTTGTTTTCACCAAGAAAACTCCAACAAAAGCACTGCGTTGCGTTTGCCAGGTAATACATAATGGGGTACTTTGGCTGAAAAGGCTCCAAAAAATCTTTGAATCAATTTTAATGGAACTTCCCCTTCCAAGGAATTTTATTTGCAACATCCTTTTCATGAATTTATCCCTAACCACTTCCCAAGTCAGTAATATTGACCCAACTTGAGCATTAGCTTGGGTATCTGCAAAAGTAAGTGCTACTTGTTGGGTCAGTATTACAGACCTGATCAACATCCCATAATCAAATGCTATTCCATTCCGATTACTACTGAAAATCAACAAGCTCTTTTAATCTCAGATTAAAATGTTTCTATTTTAATTTGCAGTTGTTGTATTTTGGATTCTGTTAGGTTCATCCAATAGTAGGTTTATTCCTTAGGTTTTCCCAATTCAGCTTTCAATAAAAAAGGCATCTGTAGTCACATCACATTTAATTCTTGCAAGAGAGAATACATCCGGCAGCTCGCCCCACCCAAGATTATTCTAAAGAGCGGCATTATGTCCTGCCTATTTAAGGCTTCAAATCAAAACAATTACAAGGTTATCGATTCCATTTGCGTAAGCAAGAAACAAAACAATTCCATTATCAAGCAACCCAAGCGTCAACCTAGCGTCACAAATTAAAACAATATGCTTGATAGCCATCCGCTGACCCAACAACAATTTAAGCGTCCTTCACCGATCTTCATTGTGAACTCGCATCTGGGGAAAAGGTTGAGGTGTATCTCCCAGTACTCAGTCCTCGGAGCAAGGACTCGGTGTATTGTTTTATGTCTTTGCCTTGTATCTCTCGCTGGAACCAGCTGTCCTGGAGAGCGACCTTGGCGTAAGCGTTTGTCTTCGTTGGAGGCGATCAACACATATTTTAATATAGTTACACATTTAGGATGAGCATTACTATTCCTAATAAGCAAATATATTGATTAATATAGTAAGCATAATATTATAAGGCTTTATATTCATTGCAAACACATTTATAATAATGAATTACCCCAACATTCCCCCCTATATTATAAATTTGCACATGATCTCCTTAATAAAACTTCCTTTCAGCTTTATTCCATTAATTCCAAATGAACATATAGTAACATCCCAGAATTAACCCAACATTCCCCCCTTTTTTATTATATGTTCGTTATTTATTTTATGGCAAATCCAAGAAGAGAGGGATATCTCCGTTGGCTGTTTTAATTTTACCCGCTTAGGCCCTACTCGTTCGGCAGGTCTGAAAGCAGAAAACAAAATCATTTTCGCCATATTTTTCATCCTCGGAACTACCATGCTCTTGGAATTCACTGTTAGTGTCAGCACGTTTCATCAGTAGGAGATATAATTCATGCAATCTGGAATTTGTAGGGGCAATCGCAGTGGTTATAAGTCGGCTCATCAAAGATCTTAAGCAGGGAATAATACAACACCCACATAATGTCAAAATCGTAGCAAAAAGGGCTACCACAAATTAGGCCAAATCATTATTAGTGAGGCCACAAATCTGTCAGCGGACATTATTCTACTCCAGGATGCTTTTTCATCTTGCGGTTTAGGGTCTGCAGGCCATCGTTGGCCCTGGTGTGGGACCCAGTGGGGGGCGTGTTGTTGAGTGCAACATTTTCAAACGTTGCATACGCCCCCTGCTCCTTCAAGAAGCATTTCAACCGCTGCACGATCCTGGAACGCCGTCAGAGTAGTGGCTGCCAGTTGTTCCTTTATCGCCACAAATCCCTGTTCAGTATAATTTCCAAGTTTTTGGACATTGTAATGCAGGTAATTTATCCAATCAACATTTTTGTTTGGAGTAATTAAAAGAAAAATATACTCCCAACCTGCTGCGATCTGATTAGCCAACTTATACTCACCTGGTATGCCCCGTGGATGCCAATCGCATCAATCTATGTCGGATCACCCTCTCTCCATGCGACGCCGTCGCGAGGGGCCCGCCATCATACCGGATTTCTGGGCGGCCAATTGTATCTCCTCTACTGTAGATGGAAAAACAGACACTGGTAATAGCAGTGAGACCAAGGCACAAAGTCCTGCTGTCATTTTGGCAGGAGTCGTATAATTTGTTTTGACCCCACCACCACCATAGGTCAGAACGTGGAATCAGGGGTGCCTTCTGTTTTAGGACGTGGGCACACCACGTCACATTTATCGCTCCCAGTGCCGGACCGTGCCCTGTGAGGACTAAGCAGGTAAAATGATTAAACGCGACATGTGTTGAAAAGTTAGGCTTGTCCTTTGCTGCCGTTGTAACTGGGTAGACATTATTCCATTTCATACATTTTGGGCTTACATCTTTTGTCATTATCTCCTTTACACAATCAGGGGTAATTTGCGCGGGTACTACTCTTAAGAGAGGTCGGCCCCCCATACATGTTATACAGGTTTGATACAGGTTTGATTTATAATAGCTGCATTTTCCATCAACAATAACCAATTATTTCTTACCGCCTCCCGTTTGGGAACTCCCCGTTGCAGAAATGAATTCTCTGGTCATCTCAGATTTTAATTTTACTATGGCGGATCCGGGTGTTTCCATCTCCGACGACCTTCTTACCCATGGACTTAGGAAAAACGTCAGACAAAGATTCACAAGTTAATTTGTCAGTCTGAATTATGATTTGTAATGCCCCACCGTATGGGTTAATTTTATCGAAGGCCTGATGGTTTTTCGCACACGTGTGTCATCCAAGCTTGCCAATCTAGACCAGTTTCTGCAACAAGGTTTCCCCAATCTGTTTTAGGACTGTTATGTACCACACATATTCCATGTGTATCCTTTGAAATGGATACGTAGCTTTTGTAGCTTGACATAAGGGGGAATCGCCCGTGTTTTTGCCATATATCTGCATATAGATTGAATATATAACCTCCCCCTTTTTTGAGGCATGAAATTTACCATGACTCAAAATGGCAGCCCTCCCAGATAAGTCTTTTGTTTTTGTTTAGTCCCCCAGGTTCCCAAAATTTCCCATTGCAGAAATCAAAAAATTTCATTTGGCGAAATTCTTTTCTTTTTGTTTCTGTCCTACTCTGCCACCGCCGTCCTTGAAAGGCTTATCAGCGATTTCAGAAATATTCCACCTTGATATTAGAATATTGATATATCTTGGTGGCTAGCCAATTGAAACACAAAAGACAGACACTCATCCACGCTGGCACTCATAATCAAGAAATTTAGAGTGCTCCCCCAATCATCAAGATTGATGCCTGAAGAAACTAGATAATTAATGTATTAGATTCACATGCCACATATCTAAAAATAGAAATTTGTTCAATAACGGAAAAGTTGTGACACATTGAAACACACACACACACCCTTTTTGTATTTTAACCGTTTGTAAAAACTTTATCTCCATGTTCTGGATTATGTTACACCCCCTTTCAATGTTATCGAATTTTGCCCATTCTAGTCAACCCATCTACTTAAAGCATTTCTCCAAGGTTGATATTTTATAATTTGGAGATGTTATTTTTAAAACATAGACATTATTTCACTTGTTTCACACCATGGAAGGCCCTACCAGACTTTGTTGTAGATATTCCCCTTTATCTAAGCTTGTTATTGCCCATCGTTATCACCGTAACATTCAGTTGTATTAACCCCATAATTGCAATGCAGTAAGTTTTGGCTAAATTCTTAATGTGTATGCCTCTAAAGCAATAGACAGTAATAACGTCCCAATAGTCATCAATATGACCTATAGCAAAGCATACGCCCCCTTCAGGTCAAACAAGGAAAGTCTTTTGTGCACCTAAAGACGCTCCATGTTTCTTCTAGGGAAACTATGCCTATCCTTAACCAATTATCTTATCTACCCCAGCCAGGTTCAATTTACCTAATAATTTGGACGAATGCCACGAAATTTCTCATGCCATTTCTGCATTGTTAAATTCATGTCTGATCTCTTTAACAACCAAATAACTCTTAATACCTAAGACATAAATTGCAAATCACCCCATACTATGTTTACTTAAGATAAGAGCTATTTTTTATAGCTCTCCGTTACCACAAGGAAAATCTACAATAATTAAATTAGAGAAATCAACCTTTTACTAGGCATTTCCTAATTACAATTTTTCAATGCTTAATAAAGGACCCTCAAATTGTCACCAATATGCCATAATATTGTAAAAAACAAAAACAAAATTCCATTCATTTTTCTTTAACCAGCCAATCACCTATATTGAAGTATTTTGATCAAACCAACCATTCAAAAACTGTAATAATATCGTTTTATCCTCCAAAACTAGCTCTCTTCAATCAAGAGCCCTTTGAACTTCACAAAACAAACAAAAAAAATAATAATAGTATTATTCCCAATTCCAAAGCTTTTACCAAATCAATCTTTGCCAAACAGATTTTCTATCACCTCGAAAGACATTTCTGATTAAATCCCAAAAATAAATGCGAAGATCATCGCGGAACCCTGCATCCCTTGTAGACCATGTTTTGTTCTTATTTTGAAATGTTTAAACGGAAGCGCGCCCTTCCGCTGACTGTGACCTTCACGCTCGCTGCAGAAGCAGCATTTTTATCTTTGTTTACAAATTCCAAAACGCTTTTCTTTTTGTCCTCCTGTGCACACAATTATAACGCTTTTTAGAGAAGACTAAATTAATTACACTAAATTAATTACTCTCCCGATATCCAACTATATCACCATAGTTTGCTGCAAGCACAACTATATCATGGCAAAACCCATTTCTGCCCTCAAGTTTGCTTCAGCGCCCTCAAGGCCAATAATTGTAATATTCTCCACGGAAGGGGTCCCCCAAAAATTTTAGTCGCTTGTGCGGTCCGCGCGCATACTATAATGTCCAACACCATCAAATCAGCCGCACCAAAACAGAGCGCTTCCCCCCAATCAACACATTATTTGGCAAGTTTAGAGTATGACAAAAAACGCAGTTTTGGCAACCCCGCTAAACATTTAATTTGCTGTTTTGTATTTCTGTTAACCAAAATATTCCCGCTAGCAGACGGGAACGAAACCAGGATAAGCCACAATAAGCCATTTCATTCCAGTACATTTAGTTACTATTAACAAAGCATGCCTAGCACTTGGAAATAACCATTTTAATTGCCAAATCAATCTTTCAGCATCATACAAAAAATTCCAATTGAATTCATTCACAAAGAATGTGATCTCTGGTTTAAAATTTAGCTCAAACATCCTCATTCAAATCATTTTGAGCAGGCCTGTCTTGTTTTTAGAATAAAACAGCCCATCGCCTCGCTCCTATCAACCAGCCGAGGCCCGCTATCATATACAAAACAGCACGTTTTGCCTTTCCCCGCCTCGTTATCAAAAACAATAATTAGTATCTGTGGAACAAGCCGTGTCGCTTGTGTCTCCCTTCACATATTATATATAGATTACTTTTATGCTTAGTGCGTATTTTATCCCGCAGGTTTTAATATTTCATGCATATTTAAGCTGGCCAGCAAACCCATATTTGTTTATCCATAAATTTAGGTGTTTAACTCTTGTAGCGCTTTGACTTTCAACAAACTTCCAATCTCTACACGGCAGACGCTGTTTTGGATCGTCGTCACTAGCCGCTTTTTATTCGAGTTGCCCATCTTTGGATGGAGCTCGCGAGCACTCAGTTATCTTTTCCGCGGAAGGACATACGTAACACACGCAACACGTAACACACGCAACACGTAACACAAATGTATACCCTAGCTTGATATACTGTCAGAGTTATATTTGTACCTTTCCGGACCACAGCACAGGACACCCCGAACTGCCCCAAGTTTTATAGACTCATGCTCTGTCTCGTTACCTGGCAGCGACTAGTATACCCAGGGTTTGTAACGCAGTCCCCTGGACGCGTGTCGCAGTCCCCTGGACGCGAGTCTCATTTAAAAAAAATGGACCTCACGTGCAATGCCCCTTCAACAAACGCAGACATTCACGTGGACTTACCAGATATGACACCAGATGTCTCTTTCAGAGTGTTAGTCGTCAACCGTCGAGAACCCAAGTCGCCTCGTCGAGTAATCCAGCCCGGAAAAGGGTATTTAAGCGCCGTGCACGGTCTTTCCAGATATCGAACGGAAGCGACCTGGATTCTGCTCCGGTATCTTGACCACAGGCTCGAAGGACCAAATGTTAGGTTCATCCAATAGTAGGTTTATTCCTTAGGTTTTCCCAATTCAGCTTTCAATAAAAAAGGCATCTGTAGTCACATCACATTTAATTCTTGCAAGAGAGAATACATCCGGCAGCTCGCCCCACCCAAGATTATTCTAAAGAGCGGCATTATGTCCTGCCTATTTAAGGCTTCAAATCAAAACAATTACAAGGTTATCGATTCCATTTGCGTAAGCAAGAAACAAAACAATTCCATTATCAAGCAACCCAAGCGTCAACCTAGCGTCACAAATTAAAACAATATGCTTGATAGCCATCCGCTGACCCAACAACAATTTAAGCGTCCTTCACCGATCTTCATTGTGAACTCGCATCTGGGGAAAAGGTTGAGGTGTATCTCCCAGTACTCAGTCCTCGGAGCAAGGACTCGGTGTATTGTTTTATGTCTTTGCCTTGTATCTCTCGCTGGAACCAGCTGTCCTGGAGAGCGACCTTGGCGTAAGCGTTTGTCTTCGTTGGAGGCGATCAACACATATTTTAATATAGTTACACATTTAGGATGAGCATTACTATTCCTAATAAGCAAATATATTGATTAATATAGTAAGCATAATATTATAAGGCTTTATATTCATTGCAAACACATTTATAATAATGAATTACCCCAACAGATTCCAACAAGTATGCACAAGCAAGATTAAACTTGTCGGAAAACATACTCAAACATAAGCACTAACTCTCGAAATAATATAGTAAGTGCTCTTTGTTGGGGTAGATTTAATGACACTTAACTTCAAAAATGTTGAAATTAAATCATGTAACCCTTGAAATTTGAATTCAAATTACTTCTTCCGCTGAAACTTAGTCACACACATGTTTTTTTTCCTCATGTTCTTCTCATTATGTTCAATTGTGTTTTATCAATTTTGTTTTCACCAAGAAAACTCCAACAAAAGCACTGCGTTGCGTTTGCCAGGTAATACATAATGGGGTACTTTGGCTGAAAAGGCTCCAAAAAATCTTTGAATCAATTTTAACGGAACTTCCCCTTCCAAGGAATTTTATTTGCAACATCCTTTTCATGAATTTATCCCTAACCACTTCCCAAGTCAGTAATATTGACCCAACCTGAGCATTAGCTTGGGTATCTGCAAAAGTAAGTGCTACTTGTTGGGTCAGTATTACAGACCTGATCAACATCCCATCATCAAATGCTATTCCATTCCGATTACTACTGAAAATCAACAAGCTCTTTTAATCTCAGATTAAAATGTTTCAATTTTAATTTGCAGTTGTTGTATTTTGGATTCCAACAAGTATACACAAGCAAGATTAAACTTGTCGGAAAACTCACTCAAACATAAGCACTAACTCTTGATATAATATAGTAAGTGCTCTTTGTTGGGGTAGATTTAATGACACTTAACTCAAAAAATGTTGAAATGAAATCCAGAACAATTTAAATGGAAGTTCATTTCATTTCTACCCTCAGACGTACTTAATTGGAATTCATTTGCCTTTCTAAATCTGGTCATTTTACGGTGTTTTTCTCTCTGCCTTTCAACTGTGTTGTCAGCAAGATTACTCAACCAACAGCACATTGTTTATAACTGCTTGCCACATCAGTATTATTGACCCAACATGAGCATTAGCTTGATTATATGCAAAAGTACTCAAGTTGATTTGTCTCGCCTTTTAAAATGTCATTATTTCGTTGTGTTCTCTGTAATGTTAAAATGTGTTGTAAGCAAGATTACTCAAAGAAATTCACTGACGTTGGTTTGTTAAAGAAGTTCTATTTGTTTTGGTCATGCTGTTTAATAGTCCCTGGCCAGCTGTAAAAAAAATGTAATTGCGCTGACAATCTATCATTGTGTTGAAGCTTATCGAGAATTGACTACAATTGCGCATTCAATTAACTGAGTCTTTAGTACTTACCTGAGGTCAAAACAATCTCCCAAGTCAATGGCACGGTAGGCGGGTTCGGGTTTCAATAGTTGTCTTTTGTATTTATAGTGGGGAACGTTGCATATAACCCAACGAAACCTCACTATGTAGCAGTGGAGGGCCTGCCAAAAAAGGAAGAAAAATGCACGACTGACAATATTTATGACAACATCCCAAGTAAGTATTATCTATATAACTTTTGTAATTAGCTTGATTATCTTTAAAAACATACGTTCTACATATTGGGAACAAAAAGCAGTACTGAGAATTCTCAGGAATACTTTACAAATCAATATTATTGACCCAACTTGAGTATTAGCTTGATCATCTACATAATAAGTGCTACATGTTGGGGTAGGGTTAGACATAATCAACTTGATTTATATGAAGTGATCTTCCGATTAGTACTAAAAATTGTCAAGGTGTTTTAAATTCTCATACAAATTTTCTTATTTTACATGTCAGGTATTCTCTTTTGGATTCCAACAAGTAAAGACGAGCAAAATCTAACTTGTTCGGAAAAAAATACCCAAAAATAAGCACTAAAGCTTGTTTATAATATAGAAAGTGCTCTTTGTTGGGGTAGATTTAATGACACTTAACTCGAAAAAAGGCCTAAATGAAATCCAGAACCGTTGAGAAGTTAATTTCATTTCCAACCTCAGACATAATGTTTTTCTCACTGCCTTTTAACTGTGTTGTCAGCAAGATTACTCAACCAACAGCACATTGTTTATAACAGCTTGCCACATCAGTAATATTGACCCAACTTGAGCATTAGCTTGGATATCTGGAAAAGTAAGTGCTACTTGTTGGAGCAGTGTTACAGACCTGATCAACTTCCCAAAATAAAGTCCTATTCTATTCTGACTACTACTGAAAATCGACAAGATCTTTTTACCTCTGATTCAAATGTTTCTTTTTTTATTTTCACGTGTTGTTTTCTGGATTCCAACAAGTACGCACAAGCAAGATTAAACTTGTCGGAAAATTTACTCAAACACAAGCACTAACTCTTGATATAATATAGTAAGTGCTCTTTGTTGGGGTAGATTTAATGACACTTAACTCGAAAAATGTTGAAATGAAATCAAGAACCATTTAAGTTGAGAAGTTAATTTCATTTCCAACCTCAGACGTAATGTTTTTCTCACTGCCTTTCAACTGTGTTGTCAGCAAGATTATTCAACCAACAGCACATTGTTTATAACTGCTTGCCACATCAGTAATATTGACCCAACTTGAGCATTAGCTTGGATATCTGGAAAAGTAAGTGCTACTTGTTGGGGCAGTGTTACAGACCACATCAACATCCCGTAATTCTATTCCAAATACTACTGAACTTCGACAAGATCTTTATACCTCTGATTCAAATGTTTCTTTTTTTATATTCATGTGTTGTTATCTGGATTCCAACAAGTACGCACAAGCAAGATTAAACTTGTCGGAAAATTTACTCAAACACAAGCACTAACTCTTGTTATAATATAGTAAGTGCTCTTTGTTGGGGTAGATTTAATGACAATTAACTCGAAAAATGTTGAAATGAAATCCAGAACCATTTATGTTGAGAAGTTAATTTCATTTCCACCCTCAGACGTACTTAATTGGATTTGGTTTGCCTTTCTAAATCTTGTTATTTTATAATATTTTTACCTCTGCCTTTCAACTGTGTTGTCAGCAAGATTACTCAACCAACACACACATTGTTTATAACTGCTTGCCACATCAGTAATATTGACCCAACTTGAGCATTAGCTTGGATATCTGGAAAAGTAAGTGCTACTTGTTGGGGCAGTGTTACAGACCTGATCAACTTCCCAAAATAAAGTCATATTCTATTCTGACTACTACTGAAAATTGACAAACTCTTTTTATCTCTGTTTCAAAGGTTATTATTAGAATTTTCAGGTTATTTTTTGTGGGGGGGATTCGAACAAGTATGCACAAGCAAGATTAAACTTGTCGGAAAACTCACTCAAACATAAGCACGAACTCTTGATATAATATAGTAAGTGCTCTTTGTTGGGGTAGATTTAATGACACTTAACTCAAAAAATGTTGAAATGAAATCTAGAACAATTTAAGTTTAGAAGTTAATTTCATTTCTACCCTCAGAGGTACTTAATTGGATTTGATTTGCTTTTCTAAATCTTGCTGTTTTACAGTGTTTTTCTCGCTGCCTTTCAACTGTGTTGTCAGCAAGATTATTCAACCAACAGCATATTGTTTATATCTGCTTGCCACATAAGTAATATTTACCCAACTTGAGCATTAGCTTGGATATCTGGAAAAGTAAGTGCTACTTGTTGGGGCAGTGTTACAGACCTCATCAACATCCCGTAATAAATTCCTATTCTATTCCAAATACTACTGAACTTCGACAAGATCTTTTTACCTCTGATTCAAATGTTTCTATTTTTATTTTCATGAGTTGTTTCCTGGATTCCAACAAGTACACACAAGCAAGATTAAACTTGTCGGAAAACTTACTCAAACATAAGCACGAACTCTTGATATAATATAGTAAGTGCTCTTTGTTGGGGTAGATTTAATGACACTTAACTCGAAAAATGTTGAAATGGAATCCAGAACCATTTAAGTTGAGAAGTTAATTTCATTTCCAACCTCAGACGTAATGTTTTTCTCACTGCCTTTCAACTGTGTTGTAAGCAAGATTACTCAATCAACAGCACATTGTTTATAACTGCTTGCCACATCAGTAATATTGACCCAACTTGAGCATTAGCTTGGATATCTGGAAAAGTAAGTGCTGCTTGTTGGGGCAGTATTACAGACCTGATCAACTTCCCAAAATAAAGTCATATTCTATTCTGACTACTACCGAAAATTGACAAACTCTTTTTATCTCTGATTCAAAGGTTATTATTTGAATTTTCAGGTGATTTTTTGTGGGGGGGATTCGAACAAGTATGCACAAGCAAGATTAAACTTGTCGGAAAACTTACTCAAACATAAGCACGAACTCTTGATATAATATAGTAAGTGCTCTTTGTTGGGGTGGATTTAATGACACTTAACTCAAAAAATGTTGAAATAAAATCAAGAACCATTTAAGTTGACAAGTTAATTTCATTTCCAACCTCAGACATAATGTTTTTCTCACTGCCTTTTAACTGTGTTGTCAGCAAGATTACTCAACCAACAGCACATTGTTTATAACTGCTTGCCACATCAGTAATATTGACCCAACTTGAGCATTAGCTTGGATATCTGGAAAAGTAAGTGCTACTTGTTGGAGCAGTGTTACAGACCTGATAAACTTCCCAAAATAAAGTCCTATTCTATTCTGACTACTACTGAAAATTGACAAGATCTTTTTACCTCTGATTCAAATGTTTCTTTTTTTATTTTCACGTGTTGTTTTCTGGATTCCAACAAGTACGCACAAGCAAGATTAAACTTGTCGGAAAATTTACTCAAACACAAGCACTAACTCTTGATATAATATAGTAAGTGCTCTTTGTTGGGGTAGATTTAATGACACTTAACTCGAAAAATTTTGAAATGAAATCAAGAACCATTTAAGTTGAGAAGTTAATTTCATTTCCAACCTCAGACGTAATGTTTTTCTCACTGCCTTTCAACTGTGTTGTCAGCAAGATTATTCAACCAACAGCACATTGTTTATAACTGCTTGCCACATCAGTAATATTGACCCAACTTGAGCATTAGCTTGGATATCTGGAAAAGTAAGTGCTACTTGTTGGGACAGTGTTACAGACCTCATCAACATCCCGTAATAAATTCCTATTCTATTCCAAATACTACTGAACTTCGACAAGATCTTTATACCTCTGATTCAAATGTTTCTTTTTTTATATTCATGTGTTGTTATCTGGATTCCAACAAGTACGCACAAGCAAGATTAAACTTGTCGCAAAATTTACTCAAACACAAGCACTAACTCTTGATATAATATAGTAAGTGCTCTTTGTTGGGGTAGATTTAATGACACTTAACTCGAAAAATGTTGAAATGAAATCCAGAACCATTTAAGTTGAGAAGTTAATTTCATTTCCACCCTCAGATGTACTTAATTGGATTTGGTTTGCCTTTCTAAATCTTGTTATTTTATAATATTTTTACCTCTGCCTTTCAACTGTGTTGTCAGCAAGATTACTCAACCAACACACACATTGTTTATAACTGCTTGCCACATCAGTAATATTGACCCAACTTGAGCATTAGCTTGGATATCTGGAAAAGTAAGTGCTACTTGTTGGGGCAGTGTTACAGACCTGATCAACTTCCCAAAATAAAGTCATATTCTATTCTGACTACTACTGAAAATTGACAAACTCTTTTTATCTCTGATTCAAAGGTTATTATTAGAATTTTCAGGTTATTTTTTGTGGGGGGGATTCGAACAAGTATGCACAAGCAAGATTAAACTTGTCGGAAAACTCACTCAAACATAAGCACGAACTCTTGATATAATATAGTAAGTGCTCTTTGTTGGGGTAGATTTAATGACACTTAACTCAAAAAATGTTGAAATGAAATCTAGAACAATTTAAGTTTAGAAGTTAATTTCATTTCTACCCTCAGAGGTACTTAATTGGATTTGATTTGCTTTTCTAAATCTTACTGTTTTACAGTGTTTTTCTCGCTGCCTTTCAACTGTGTTGTCAGCAAGATTATTCAACCAACAGCATATTGTTTATATCTGCTTGCCACATAAGTAATATTTACCCAACTTGAGCATTAGCTTGGATATCTGGAAAAGTAAGTGCTACTTGTTGGGGCAGTGTTACAGACCTCATCAACATCCCGTAATAAATTCCTATTCTATTCCAAATACTACTGAACTTCGACAAGATCTTTTTACCTCTGATTCAAATGTTTCTATTTTTATTTTCATGAGTTGTTTTCTGGATTTCAACAAGTACACACAAGCAAGATTAAACTTGTCGGAAAACTTACTCAAACATAAGCACAAACTCTTGATATAATATAGTAAGTGCTCTTTGTTGGGGTAGATTTAATGACACTTAACTCGAAAAATGTTGAAATGGAATCCAGAACCATTTAAGTTGAGAAGTTAATTTCATTTCCAACCTCAGACGTAATGTTTTTCTCACTGCCTTTCAACTGTGTTGTCAGCAAGATTACTCAATCAACAGCACATTGTTTATAACTGCTTGCCACATCAGTAATATTGACCCAACTTGAGCATTAGCTTGGATATCTGGAAAAGTAAGTGCTGCTTGTTGGGGCAGTATTACAGACCTGATCAACTTCCCAAAATAAAGTCATATTCTATTCTGACTACTACCGAAAATTGACAAACTCTTTTTATCTCTGATTCAAAGGTTATTATTAGAATTTTCAGGTGATTTTTTGTGGGGGGGATTCGAACAAGTATGCACAAGCAAGATTAAACTTGTCGGAAAACTTACTCAAACATAAGCACGAACTCTTGATATAATATAGTAAGTGCTCTTTGTTGGGGTAGATTTAATGACACTTAACTCAAAAAATGTTGAAATAAAATCAAGAACCATTTAAGTTGACAAGTTAATTTCATTTCCAACCTCAGACATAATGTTTTTCTCACTGCCTTTTAACTGTGTTGTCAGCAAGATTACTCAACCAACAGCACATTGTTTATAACTGCTTGCCACATCAGTAATATTGACCCAACTTGAGCATTAGCTTGGATATCTGGAAAAGTAAGTGCTACTTGTTGGAGCAGTGTTACAGACCTGATCAACTTCCCAAAATAAAGTCCTATTCTATTCTGACTACTACTGAAAATCGACAAGATCTTTTTACCTCTGATTCAAATGTTTCTTTTTTTATTTTCACGTGTTGTTTTCTGGATTCCAACAAGTATGCACAAGCAAGATTAAACTTGTCGGAAAATTTACTCAAACACAAGCACTAACTCTTGATATAATATAGTAAGTGCTCTTTGTTGGGGTAGATTTAATGACACTTAACTCGAAAAATGTTGAAATGAAATCAAGAACCATTTAAGTTGAGAAGTTAATTTCATTTCCAACCTCAGACGTAATGTTTTTCTCACTGCCTTTCAACTGTGTTGTCAGCAAGATTATTCAACCAACAGCTCATTGTTTATAACTGCTTGCCACATCAGTAATATTGACCCAACTTGAGCATTAGCTTGGATATCTGGAAAAGTAAGTGCTACTTGTTGGGACAGTGTTACAGACCTCATCAACATCCCGTAATAAATTCCTATTCTATTCCAAATACTACTGAACTTCGACAAGATCTTTATACCTCTGATTCAAATGTTTCTTTTTTTATATTCATGTGTTGTTATCTGGATTCCAACAAGTACGCACAAGCAAGATTAAACTTGTCGGAAAATTTACTCAAACACAAGCACTAACTCTTGATATAATATAGTAAGTGCTCTTTGTTGGGGTAGATTTAATGACACTTAACTCGAAAAATGTTGAAATGAAATCCAGAACCATTTAAGTTGAGAAGTTAATTTCATTTCCACCCTCAGATGTACTTAATTGGATTTGGTTTGCCTTTCTAAATCTTGTTATTTTATAATATTTTTACCTCTGCCTTTCAACTGTGTTGTCAGCAAGATTACTCAACCAACACACACATTGTTTATAACTGCTTGCCACATCAGTAATATTGACCCAACTTGAGCATTAGCTTGGATATCTGGAAAAGTAAGTGCTACTTGTTGGGGCAGTGTTACAGACCTGATCAACTTCCCAAAATAAAGTCATATTCTATTCTGACTACTACTGAAAATTGACAAACTCTTTTTATCTCTGATTCAAAGGTTATTATTAGAATTTTCAGGTTATTTTTTGTGGGGGGGATTCGAACAAGTATGCACAAGCAAGATTAAACTTGTCGGAAAACTCACTCAAACATAAGCACGAACTCTTGATATAATATAGTAAGTGCTCTTTGTTGGGGTAGATTTAATGACACTTAACTCAAAAAATGTTGAAATGAAATCTAGAACAATTTAAGTTTAGAAGTTAATTTCATTTCTACCCTCAGAGGTACTTAATTGGATTTGATTTGCTTTTCTAAATCTTACTGTTTTACAGTGTTTTTCTCGCTGCCTTTCAACTGTGTTGTCAGCAAGATTATTCAACCAACAGCATATTGTTTATATCTGCTTGCCACATAAGTAATATTTACCCAACTTGAGCATTAGCTTGGATATCTGGAAAAGTAAGTGCTACTTGTTGGGGCAGTGTTACAGACCTCATCAACATCCCGTAATAAATTCCTATTCTATTCCAAATACTACTGAACTTCGACAAGATCTTTTTACCTCTGATTCAAATGTTTCTATTTTTATTTTCATGAGTTGTTTTCTGGATTTCAACAAGTACACACAAGCAAGATTAAACTTGTCGGAAAACTTACTCAAACATAAGCACAAACTCTTGATATAATATAGTAAGTGCTCTTTGTTGGGGTAGATTTAATGACACTTAACTCGAAAAATGTTGAAATGGAATCCAGAACCATTTAAGTTGAGAAGTTAATTTCATTTCCAACCTCAGACGTAATGTTTTTCTCACTGCCTTTCAACTGTGTTGTCAGCAAGATTACTCAATCAACAGCACATTGTTTATAACTGCTTGCCACATCAGTAATATTGACCCAACTTGAGCATTAGCTTGGATATCTGGAAAAGTAAGTGCTGCTTGTTGGGGCAGTATTACAGACCTGATCAACTCCCCAAAATAAAGTCATATTCTATTCTGACTACTACCGAAAATTGACAAACTCTTTTTATCTCTGATTCAAAGGTTATTATTAGAATTTTCAGGTGATTTTTTGTGGGGGGGATTCGAACAAGTATGCACAAGCAAGATTAAACTTGTCGGAAAACTTACTCAAACATAAGCACGAACTCTTGATATAATATAGTAAGTGCTCTTTGTTGGGGTAGATTTAATGACACTTAACTCAAAAAATGTTGAAATAAAATCAAGAACCATTTAAGTTGACAAGTTAATTTCATTTCCAACCTCAGACATAATGTTTTTCTCACTGCCTTTTAACTGTGTTGTCAGCAAGATTACTCAACCAACAGCACATTGTTTATAACTGCTTGCCACATCAGTAATATTGACCCAACTTGAGCATTAGCTTGGATATCTGGAAAAGTAAGTGCTACTTGTTGGAGCAGTGTTACAGACCTGATCAACTTCCCAAAATAAAGTCCTATTCTATTCTGACTACTACTGAAAATCGACAAGATCTTTTTACCTCTGATTCAAATGTTTCTTTTTTTATTTTCACGTGTTGTTTTCTGGATTCCAACAAGTACGCACAAGCAAGATTAAACTTGTCGGAAAATTTACTCAAACACAAGCACTAACTCTTGATATAATATAGTAAGTGCTCTTTGTTGGGGTAGATTTAATGACACTTAACTCGAAAAATGTTGAAATGAAATCAAGAACCATTTAAGTTGAGAAGTTAATTTCATTTCCAACCTCAGACGTAATGTTTTTCTCACTGCCTTTCAACTGTGTTGTCAGCAAGATTATTCATTCAACAGCTCATTGTTTATAACTGCTTGCCACATCAGTAATATTGACCCAACTTGAGCATTAGCTTGGATATCTGGAAAAGTAAGTGCTACTTGTTGGGACAGTGTTACAGACCTCATCAACATCCCGTAATAAATTCCTATTCTATTCCAAATACTACTGAACTTCGACAAGATCTTTATACCTCTGATTCAAATGTTTCTTTTTTTATATTCATGTGTTGTTATCTGGATTCCAACAAGTACGCACAAGCAAGATTAAACTTGTCGGAAAATTTACTCAAACACAAGCACTAACTCTTGATATAATATAGTAAGTGCTCTTTGTTGGGGTAGATTTAATGACACTTAACTCGAAAAATGTTGAAATGAAATCCAGAACCATTTAAGTTGAGAAGTTAATTTCATTTCCACCCTCAGATGTACTTAATTGGATTTGGTTTGCCTTTCTAAATCTTGTTATTTTATAATATTTTTACCTCTGCCTTTCAACTGTGTTGTCAGCAAGATTACTCAACCAACACACACATTGTTTATAACTGCTTGCCACATCAGTAATATTGACCCAACTTGAGCATTAGCTTGGATATCTGGAAAAGTAAGTGCTACTTGTTGGGGCAGTGTTACAGACCTGATCAACTTCCCAAAATAAAGTCATATTCTATTCTGACTACTACTGAAAATTGACAAACTCTTTTTATCTCTGATTCAAAGGTTATTATTAGAATTTTCAGGTTATTTTTTGTGGGGGGGATTCGAACAAGTATGCACAAGCAAGATTAAACTTGTCGGAAAACTCACTCAAACATAAGCACGAACTCTTGATATAATATAGTAAGTGCTCTTTGTTGGGGTAGATTTAATGACACTTAACTCAAAAAATGTTGAAATGAAATCTAGAACAATTTAAGTTTAGAAGTTAATTTCATTTCTACCCTCAGAGGTACTTAATTGGATTTGATTTGCTTTTCTAAATCTTACTGTTTTACAGTGTTTTTCTCGCTGCCTTTCAACTGTGTTGTCAGCAAGATTATTCAACCAACAGCATATTGTTTATATCTGCTTGCCACATAAGTAATATTTACCCAACTTGAGCATTAGCTTGGATATCTGGAAAAGTAAGTGCTACTTGTTGGGGCAGTGTTACAGACCTCATCAACATCCCGTAATAAATTCCTATTCTATTCCAAATACTACTGAACTTCGACAAGATCTTTTTACCTCTGATTCAAATGTTTCTATTTTTATTTTCATGAGTTGTTTTCTGGATTTCAACAAGTACACACAAGCAAGATTAAACTTGTCGGAAAACTTACTCAAACATAAGCACAAACTCTTGATATAATATAGTAAGTGCTCTTTGTTGGGGTAGATTTAATGACACTTAACTCGAAAAATGTTGAAATGGAATCCAGAACCATTTAAGTTGAGAAGTTAATTTCATTTCCAACCTCAGACGTAATGTTTTTCTCACTGCCTTTCAACTGTGTTGTCAGCAAGATTACTCAATCAACAGCACATTGTTTATAACTGCTTGCCACATCAGTAATATTGACCCAACTTGAGCATTAGCTTGGTTATCTGGAAAAGTAAGTGCTGCTTGTTGGGGCAGTATTACAGACCTGATCAACTTCCCAAAATAAAGTCATATTCTATTCTGACTACTACCGAAAATTGACAAACTCTTTTTATCTCTGATTCAAAGGTTATTATTAGAATTTTCAGGTGATTTTTTGTGGGGGGGATTCGAACAAGTATGCACAAGCAAGATTAAACTTGTCGGAAAACTTACTCAAACATAAGCACGAACTCTTGATATAATATAGTAAGTGCTCTTTGTTGGGGTAGATTTAATGACACTTAACTCGAAAAATGTTGAAATTAAATCATGAAACCCTTGAAATTTGAATTCAAATTTCTTCTTCCGCTGAAACTTAGTCACACACATGATTTGCCGTTCTAAATGTGTTTTTTTCCTCATGTTCTTCTCATTATGTTCAATTGTGTTTTATCAATTTTGTTTTCACCAAGAAAACTCCAACAAAAGCACTGCGTTGCGTTTGCCAGGTAATACATAATGGGGTACTTTGGCTGAAAAGGCTCCAAAAAATCTTTGAATCAATTTTAATGGAACTTCCCCTTCCAAGGAATTTTATTTGCAACATCCTTTTCATGAATTTATCCCTAACCACTTCCCAAGTCAGTAATATTGACCCAACTTGAGCATTAGCTTGGGTATCTGCAAAAGTAAGTGCTACTTGTTGGGTCAGTATTACAGACCTGATCAACATCCCATAATCAAATGCTATTCCATTCCGATTACTACTGAAAATCAACAAGCTCTTTTAATCTCAGATTAAAATGTTTCTATTTTAATTTGCAGTTGTTGTATTTTGGATTCCAACAAGTATGCACAAGCAAGATTAAACTTGTCGGAAAACATACTCAAACATAAGCACTAACTCTCGAAATAATATAGTAAGTGCTCTTTGTTGGGGTAGATTTAATGACACTTAACTTCAAAAATGTTGAAATTAAATCATGTAACCCTTGAAATTTGAATTCAAATTACTTCTTCCGCTGAAACTTAGTCACACACATGATTTGCCGTTCTAAATGTGTTTTTTTCCTCATGTTCTTCTCATTATGTTCAATTGTGTTTTATCAATTTTGTTTTCACCAAGAAAACTCCAACAAAAGCACTGCGTTGCGTTTGCCAGGTAATACATAATGGGGTACTTTGGCTGAAAAGGCTCCAAAAAATCTTTGAATCAATTTTAACGGAACTTCCCCTTCCAAGGAATTTTATTTGCAACATCCTTTTCATGAATTTATCCCTAACCACTTCCCAAGTCAGTAATATTGACCCAACCTGAGCATTAGCTTGGGTATCTGCAAAAGTAAGTGCTACTTGTTGGGTCAGTATTACAGACCTGATCAACATCCCATAATCAAATGCTATTCCATTCCGATTACTACTGAAAATCAACAAGCTCTTTTAATCTCAGATTAAAATGTTTCAATTTTAATTTGCAGTTGTTGTATTTTGGATTCCAACAAGTATACACAAGCAAGATTAAACTTGTCGGAAAACTCACTCAAACATAAGCACTAACTCTTGATATAATATAGTAAGTGCTCTTTGTTGGGGTAGATTTAATGACACTTAACTCAAAAAATGTTGAAATGAAATCCAGAACAATTTAAATGGAAGTTCATTTCATTTCTACCCTCAGACGTACTTAATTGGAATTCATTTGCCTTTCTAAATCTGGTCATTTTACGGTGTTTTTCTCTCTGCCTTTCAACTGTGTTGTCAGCAAGATTACTCAACCAACAGCACATTGTTTATAACTGCTTGCCACATCAGTATTATTGACCCAACATGAGCATTAGCTTGATTATATGCAAAAGTACTCAAGTTGATTTGTCTCGCCTTTTAAAATGTCATTATTTCGTTGTGTTCTCTGTAATGTTAAAATGTGTTGTAAGCAAGATTACTCAAAGAAATTCACTGACGTTGGTTTGTTAAAGAAGTTCTATTTGTTTTGGTCATGCTGTTTAATAGTCCCTGGCCAGCTGTAAAAAAAATGTAATTGCGCTGACAATCTATCATTGTGTTGAAGCTTATCGAGAATTGACTACAATTGCGCATTCAATTAACTGAGTCTTTAGTACTTACCTGAGGTCAAAACAATCTCCCAAGTCAATGGCACGGTAGGCGGGTTCGGGTTTCAATAGTTGTCTTTTGTATTTATAGTGGGGAACGTTGCATATAACCCAACGAAACCTCACTATGTAGCAGTGGAGGGCCTGCCAAAAAAGGAAGAAAAATGCACGACTGACAATATTTATGACAACATCCCAAGTAAGTATTATCTATATAACTTTTGTAATTAGCTTGATTATCTTTAAAAACATACGTTCTACATATTGGGAACAAAAAGCAGTACTGAGAATTCTCAGGAATACTTTACAAATCAATATTATTGACCCAACTTGAGTATTAGCTTGATCATCTACATAATAAGTGCTACATGTTGGGGTAGGGTTAGACATAATCAACTTGATTTATATGAAGTGATCTTCCGATTAGTACTAAAAATTGTCAAGGTGTTTTAAATTCTCATACAAATTTTCTTATTTTACATGTCAGGTATTCTCTTTTGGATTCCAACAAGTAAAGACGAGCAAAATCTAACTTGTTCGGAAAAAAATACCCAAACATAAGCACTAAAGCTTGTTTATAATATAGAAAGTGCTCTTTGTTGGGGTAGATTTAATGACACTTAACTCGAAAAAAGGCCTAAATGAAATCCAGAACCATTTAAGTTGAGAAGTTAATTTCATTTCCAACCTCAGACATAATGTTTTTCTCACTGCCTTTTAACTGTGTTGTCAGCAAGATTACTCAACCAACAGCACATTGTTTATAACAGCTTGCCACATCAGTAATATTGACCCAACTTGAGCATTAGCTTGGATATCTGGAAAAGTAAGTGCTACTTGTTGGAGCAGTGTTACAGACCTGATCAACTTCCCAAAATAAAGTCCTATTCTATTCTGACTACTACTGAAAATCGACAAGATCTTTTTACCTCTGATTCAAATGTTTCTTTTTTTATTTTCACGTGTTGTTTTCTGGATTCCAACAAGTACGCACAAGCAAGATTAAACTTGTCGGAAAATTTACTCAAACACAAGCACTAACTCTTGATATAATATAGTAAGTGCTCTTTGTTGGGGTAGATTTAATGACACTTAACTCGAAAAATGTTGAAATGAAATCAAGAACCATTTAAGTTGAGAAGTTAATTTCATTTCCAACCTCAGACGTAATGTTTTTCTCACTGCCTTTCTCCAGAACCATTTATGTTGAGAAGTTAATTTCATTTCCACCCTCAGACGTACTTAATTGGATTTGGTTTGCCTTTCTAAATCTTGTTATTTTATAATATTTTTACCTCTGCCTTTCAACTGTGTTGTCAGCAAGATTACTCAACCAACACACACATTGTTTATAACTGCTTGCCACATCAGTAATATTGACCCAACTTGAGCATTAGCTTGGATATCTGGAAAAGTAAGTGCTACTTGTTGGGGCAGTGTTACAGACCTCATCAACATCCCGTAATTCTATTCCAAATACTACTGAACTTCGACAAGATCTTTATACCTCTGATTCAAATGTTTCTTTTTTTATATTCATGTGTTGTTATCTGGATTCCAACAAGTACGCACAAGCAAGATTAAACTTGTCGGAAAATTTACTCAAACACAAGCACTAACTCTTGATATAATATAGTAAGTGCTCTTTGTTGGGGTAGATTTAATGACACTTAACTCGAAAAATGTTGAAATGAAATCCAGAACCATTTAAGTTGAGAAATTAATTTCATTTCCAACCTCAGACGTAATGTTTTTCTCACTGCCTTTCAACTGTGTTGTCAGCAAGATTACTCAATCAACAGCACATTGTTTATAACTGCTTGCCACATCAGTAATATTGACCCAACTTGAGCATTAGCTTGGATATCTGGAAAAGTAAGTGCTACTTGTTGGGGCAGTGTTACAGACCTCATCAACATCCCGTAATTCTATTCCAAATACTACTGAACTTCGACAAGATCTTTATACCTCTGATTCAAATGTTTCTTTTTTTATATTCATGTGTTGTTATCTGGATTCCAACAAGTACGCACAAGCAAGATTAAACTTGTCGGAAAATTTACTCAAACACAAGCACTAACTCTTGATATAATATAGTAAGTGCTCTTTGTTGGGGTAGATTTAATGACACTTAACTCGAAAAATGTTGAAATGAAATCCAGAACCATTTATGTTGAGAAGTTAATTTCATTTCCACCCTCAGACGTACTTAATTGGATTTGGTTTGCCTTTCTAAATCTTGTTATTTTATAATATTTTTACCTCTGCCTTTCAACTGTGTTGTCAGCAAGATTACTCAACCAACACACACATTGTTTATAACTGCTTGCCACATCAGTAATATTGACCCAACTTGAGCATTAGCTTGGATATCTGGAAAAGTAAGTGCTACTTGTTGGGGCAGTGTTACAGACCTGATCAACTTCCCAAAATAAAGTCATATTCTATTCTGACTACTACTGAAAATTGACAAACTCTTTTTATCTCTGTTTCAAAGGTTATTATTAGAATTTTCAGGTTATTTTTTGTGGGGGGGATTCGAACAAGTATGCACAAGCAAGATTAAACTTGTCGGAAAACTCACTCAAACATAAGCACGAACTCTTGATATAATATAGTAAGTGCTCTTTGTTGGGGTAGATTTAATGACACTTAACTCAAAAAATGTTGAAATGAAATCTAGAACAATTTAAGTTCAGAAGTTAATTTCATTTCTACCCTCAGAGGTACTTAATTGGATTTGATTTGCTTTTCTAAATCTTGCTGTTTTACAGTGTTTTTCTCGCTGCCTTTCAACTGTGTTGTCAGCAAGATTACTCAACCAACAGCACATTGTTTATAACTGCTTGCCACATCAGTAATATTGACCCAACTTGAGCATTAGCTTGGATTTATCTGGAAAAGTAAGTGCTACTTGTTGGGGCAGTGTTACAGACCTCATCAACATCCCGTAATAAATTCCTATTCTATTCCAAATACTACTGAACTTCGACAAGATCTTTTTACCTCTGATTCAAATGTTTCTATTTTTATTTTCATGAGTTGTTTCCTGGATTCCAACAAGTACACACAAGCAAGATTAAACTTGTCGGAAAACTTACTCAAACATAAGCACGAACTCTTGATATAATATAGTAAGTGCTCTTTGTTGGGGTAGATTTAATGACACTTAACTCGAAAAATGTTGAAATGAAATCCAGATTCATTTAAGTTGAGAAATTAATTTCATTTCCAACCTCAGACGTAATGTTTTTCTCACTGCCTTTCAACTGTGTTGTCAGCAAGATTATTCAACCAACAGCACATTGTTTATAACTGCTTGCCACATCAGTAATATTGACCCAACTTGAGCATTAGCTTGGATATCTGGAAAAGTAAGTGCTACTTGTTGGGGCAGTGTTACAGACCTCATCAACATCCCGTAATTCTATTCCAAATACTACTGAACTTCGACAAGATCTTTATACCTCTGATTCAAATGTTTCTTTTTTTATATTCATGTGTTGTTATCTGGATTCCAACAAGTACGCACAAGCAAGATTAAACTTGTCGGAAAATTTACTCAAACACAAGCACTAACTCTTGATATAATATAGTAAGTGCTCTTTGTTGGGGTAGATTTAATGACACTTAACTCGAAAAATGTTGAAATGAAATCCAGAACCATTTATGTTGAGAAGTTAATTTCATTTCCACCCTCAGACGTACTTAATTGGATTTGGTTTGCCTTTCTAAATCTTGTTATTTTATAATATTTTTACCTCTGCCTTTCAACTGTGTTGTCAGCAAGATTACTCAACCAACACACACATTGTTTATAACTGCTTGCCACATCAGTAATATTGACCCAACTTGAGCATTAGCTTGGATATCTGGAAAAGTAAGTGCTACTTGTTGGGGCAGTGTTACAGACCTGATCAACTTCCCAAAATAAAGTCATATTCTATTCTGACTACTACTGAATATTGACAAACTCTTTTTATCTCTGTTTCAAAGGTTATTATTAGAATTTTCAGGTTATTTTTTGTGGGGGGGATTCGAACAAGTATGCACAAGCAAGATTAAACTTGTCGGAAAACTCACTCAAACATAAGCACGAACTCTTGATATAATATAGTAAGTGCTCTTTGTTGGGGTAGATTTAATGACACTTAACTCAAAAAATGTTGAAATGAAATCTAGAAGAATTTAAGTTTAGAAGTTAATTTCATTTCTACCCTCAGAGGTACTTAATTGGATTTGATTTGCTTTTCTAAATCTTGCTGTTTTACAGTGTTTTTCTCGCTGCCTTTCAACTGTGTTGTCAGCAAGATTATTCAACCAACAGCATATTGTTTATAACTGCTTGCCACATAAGTAATATTTACCCAACTTGAGCATTAGCTTGGATATCTGGAAAAGTAAGTGCTACTTGTTGGGGCAGTGTTACAGACCTCATCAACATCCCGTAATAAATTCCTATTCTATTCCAAATACTACTGAACTTCGACAAGATCTTTTTACCTCTGATTCAAATGTTTCTATTTTTATTTTCATGAGTTGTTTCCTGGATTCCAACAAGTACACACAAGCAAGATTAAACTTGTCGGAAAACTTACTCAAACATAAGCACGAACTCTTGATATAATATAGTAAGTGCTCTTTGTTGGGGTAGATTTAATGACACTTAACTCGAAAAATGTTGAAATGGAATCCAGAACCATTTAAGTTGAGAAGTTAATTTCATTTCCAACCTCAGACGTAATGTTTTTCTCACTGCCTTTCAACTGTGTTGTCAGCAAGATTACTCAATCAACAGCACATTGTTTATAACTGCTTGCCACATCAGTAATATTGACCCAACTTGAGCATTAGCTTGGATATCTGGAAAAGTAAGTGCTGCTTGTTGGGGCAGTATTACAGACCTGATCAACTTCCCAAAATAAAGTCATATTCTATTCTGACTACTACCGAAAATTGACAAACTCTTTTTATCTCTGATTCAAAGGTTATTATTAGAATTTTCAGGTTATTTTTTTGTGGGGGGGATTCGAACAAGTATGCACAAGCAAGATTAAACTTGTCGGAAAACTCACTCAAACATAAGCACGAACTATTGATATAATATAGTAAGTGCTCTTTGTTGGGGTAGATTTAATGACACTTAACTCAAAAAATGTTGAAATGAAATCTAGAACAATTTAAGTTTAGAAGTTAATTTCATTTCTACCCTCAGAGGTACTTAATTGGATTTGATTTGCTTTTCTAAATCTTACTGTTTTACAGTGTTTTTCTCGCTGCCTTTCAACTGTGTTGTCAGCAAGATTATTCAACCAACAGCATATTGTTTATATCTGCTTGCCACATAAGTAATATTTACCCAACTTGAGCATTAGCTTGGATATCTGGAAAAGTAAGTGCTACTTGTTGGGGCAGTGTTACAGACCTCATCAACATCCCGTAATAAATTCCTATTCTATTCCAAATACTACTGAACTTCGACAAGATCTTTTTACCTCTGATTCAAATGTTTCTATTTTTATTTTCATGAGTTGTTTTCTGGATTTCAACAAGTACACACAAGCAAGATTAAACTTGTCGGAAAACTTACTCAAACATAAGCACAAACTCTTGATATAATATAGTAAGTGCTCTTTGTTGGGGTAGATTTAATGACACTTAACTCGAAAAATGTTGAAATGGAATCCAGAACCATTTAAGTTGAGAAGTTAATTTCATTTCCAACCTCAGACGTAATGTTTTTCTCACTGCCTTTCAACTGTGTTGTCAGCAAGATTACTCAATCAACAGCACATTGTTTATAACTGCTTGCCACATCAGTAATATTGACCCAACTTGAGCATTAGCTTGGATATCTGGAAAAGTAAGTGCTGCTTGTTGGGGCAGTATTACAGACCTGATCAACTTCCCAAAATAAAGTCATATTCTATTCTGACTACTACCGAAAATTGACAAACTCTTTTTATCTCTGATTCAAAGGTTATTATTAGAATTTTCAGGTGATTTTTTATGGGGGGGATTCGAACAAGTATGCACAAGCAAGATTAAACTTGTCGGAAAACTTACTCAAACATAAGCACGAACTCTTGATATAATATAGTAAGTGCTCTTTGTTGGGGTAGATTTAATGACACTTAACTCAAAAAATGTTGAAATAAAATCAAGAACCATTTAAGTTGACAAGTTAATTTCATTTCCAACCTCAGACATAATGTTTTTCTCACTGCCTTTTAACTGTGTTGTCAGCAAGATTACTCAACCAACAGCACATTGTTTATAACTGCTTGCCACATCAGTAATATTGACCCAACTTGAGCATTAGCTTGGATATCTGGAAAAGTAAGTGCTACTTGTTGGAGCAGTGTTACAGACCTGATCAACTTCCCAAAATAAAGTCCTATTCTATTCTGACTACTACTGAAAATCGACAAGATCTTTTTACCTCTGATTCAAATGTTTCTTTTTTTATTTTCACGTGTTGTTTTCTGGATTCCAACAAGTACGCACAAGCAAGATTAAACTTGTCGGAAAATTTACTCAAACACAAGCACTAACTCTTGATATAATATAGTAAGTGCTCTTTGTTGGGGTAGATTTAATGACACTTAACTCGAAAAATGTTGAAATGAAATCAAGAACCATTTAAGTTGAGAAGTTAATTTCATTTCCAACCTCAGACGTAATGTTTTTCTCACTGCCTTTCAACTGTGTTGTCAGCAAGATTATTCAACCAACAGCACATTGTTTATAACTGCTTGCCACATCAGTAATATTGACCCAACTTGAGCATTAGCTTGGATATCTGGAAAAGTAAGTGCTACTTGTTGGGGCAGTGTTACAGACCTCATCAACATCCCGTAATAAATTCCTATTCTATTCCAAATACTACTGAACTTCGACAAGATCTTTATACCTCTGATTCAAATGTTTCTTTTTTTATATTCATGTGTTGTTATCTGGATTCCAACAAGTACGCACAAGCAAGATTAAACTTGTCGGAAAATTTACTCAAACACAAGCACTAACTCTTGATATAATATAGTAAGTGCTCTTTGTTGGGGTAGATTTAATGACACTTAACTCGAAAAATGTTGAAATGAAATCCAGAACCATTTAAGTTGAGAAGTTAATTTCATTTCCACCCTCAGACGTACTTAATTGGATTTGGTTTGCCTTTCTAAATCTTGTTATTTTATAATATTTTTACCTCTGCCTTTCAACTGTGTTGTCAGCAAGATTACTCAACCAACACACACATTGTTTATAACTGCTTGCCACATCAGTAATATTGACCCAACTTGAGCATTAGCTTGGATATCTGGAAAAGTAAGTGCTACTTGTTGGGGCAGTGTTACAGACCTGATCAACTTCCCAAAATAAAGTCATATTCTATTCTGACTACTACTGAAAATTGACAAACTCTTTTTATCTCTGACTCAAAGGTTATTATTAGAATTTCCAGGTTATTTTTTGTGGGGGGGATTCGAACAAGTATGCACAAGCAAGATTAAACTTGTCGGAAAACTCACTCAAACATAAGCACGAACTCTTGATATAATATAGTAAGTGCTCTTTGTTGGGGTAGATTTAATGACACTTAATTCAAAAAATGTTGAAATGAAATCTAGAACAATTTAAGTTTAGAAGTTAATTTCATTTCTACCCTCAGAGGTACTTAATTGGATTTGATTTGCTTTTCTAAATCTTGCTGTTTTACAGTGTTTTTCTCGCTGCCTTTCAACTGTGTTGTCAGCAAGATTATTCAACCAACAGCATATTGTTTATAACTGCTTGCCACATAAGTAATATTTACCCAACTTGAGCATTAGCTTGGATTTATCTGGAAAAGTAAGTGCTACTTGTTGGGGCAGTGTTACAGACCTCATCAACATCCCGTAATAAATTCCTATTCTATTCCAAATACTACTGAACTTCGACAAGATCTTTTTACCTCTGATTCAAATGTTTCTATTTTTATTTTCATGAGTTGTTTCCTGGATTCCAACAAGTACACACAAGCAAGATTAAACTTGTCGGAAAACTTACTCAAACATAAGCACGAACTCTTGATATAATATAGTAAGTGCTCTTTGTTGGGGTAGATTTAATGACACTTAACTCGAAAAATGTTGAAATGGAATCCAGAACCATTTAAGTTGAGAAGTTAATTTCATTTCCAACCTCAGACGTAATGTTTTTCTCACTGCCTTTCAACTGTGTTGTCAGCAAGATTACTCAATCAACAGCACATTGTTTATAACTGCTTGCCACATCAGTAATATTGACCCAACTTGAGCATTAGCTTGGATATCTGGAAAAGTAAGTGCTGCTTGTTGGGGCAGTATTACAGACCTGATCAACTTCCCAAAATAAAGTCATATTCTATTCTGACTACTACCGAAAATTGACAAACTCTTTTTATCTCTGATTCAAAGGTTATTATTAGAATTTTCAGGTTATTTTTTGTGGGGGGGATTCGAACAAGTATGCACAAGCAAGATTAAACTTGTCGGAAAACTTACTCAAACATAAGCACGAACTCTTGATATAATATAGTAAGTGCTCTTTGTTGGGGTAGATTTAATGACACTTAACTCAAAAAATGTTGAAATGAAATCAAGAACCATTTAAGTTGACAAGTTAATTTCATTTCCAACCTCAGACATAATGTTTTTCTCACTGCCTTTTAACTGTGTTGTCAGCAAGATTACTCAACCAACAGCACATTGTTTATAACTGCTTGCCACATCAGTAATATTGACCCAACTTGAGCATTAGCTTGGATATCTGGAAAAGTAAGTGCTACTTGTTGGGGCAGTGTTACAGACCTCATCAACATCCCATAATAAATTCCTATTCTATTCCAAATACTACTGAACTTCGACAAGATCTTTATACCTCTGATTCAAATGTTTCTTTTTTTATATTCATGTGTTGTTATCTGGATTCCAACAAGTACGCACAAGCAAGATTAAACTTGTCGGAAAACTTACTCAAACATAAGCACGAACTCTTGATATAATATAGTAAGTGCTCTTTGTTGGGGTAGATTTAATGACACTTAACTCGAAAAATGTTGAAATGAAATCCAGAACCGTTTAAGTTGAGAAGTTAATTTCATTTCCAACCTCAGACATAATGTTTTTCTCACTGCCTTTCAACGGTGTTGTCAGCAAGATTACTCAACCAACAGCACATTGTTTATAACTGCTTGCCACATCAGTAATATTGACCCAACTTGAGCATTAGCTTGGATTTCTGGAAAGTAAGTGCTACTTGTTGGGGCAGTGTTACAGACCTCATCAACCTCCCGTAATAAATTCCTATTCTATTCCAAATACTCTTGAACTTCGACAAGATCTTTTTACCTCTGATTCAAATGTTTCAATTTTTATTTTTATGTGTTGTTTTCTGGATTCCAACAAGTATGCACAAGCAAGATTTAACTTGTCGGAAAACATACTCAAACATAAGCACTAACTCTCGAAATAATATAGTAAGTGCTCTTTGTTGGGGTAGATTTAATGACACTTAACTTCAAAAATGTTGAAATTAAATCATGAAACCCTTGAAATTTGAATTCAAATTACTTCTTCCGCTGAAACTTAGTCACACACATATGATTTGCCGTTCTAAATGTGTTTTTTTCCTCATGTTCTTCTCATTATGTTCAATTGTGTTTTATCAATTTTGTTTTCACCAAGAAAACTCCAACAAAAGCACTGCGTTGCGTTTGCCAGGTAATACATAATGGGGTACTTTGGCTGAAAAGGCTCCAAAAAATCTTTGCATCAATTTTAATGAAACTTCCCCTTCTAAGGAATTTTATTTGCCACATCCTTTTCATCAGTTTATCACTAACCACTTCCCAAGTCAGTATAATTGACCCGAATTGAGCATTAGCTTGGGTATCTGTAAAAGTAAGTGCTACTTATTGGGGCAGTGTTACAGACCTGATCAACTTCCAGTAATAAAGTACTATTCTAAAAATACTCAAACATAAGCACTAAAGCTTGTTTATACTATAGAAAATGCTCTTTGTTGGGGTAGATTTAATGACACTTAACTCGAAAAATGTCGAAATGAAATCCAGAACCATTTAAGTTGAGAAGTTAATTTCATTTCCACCCTCAGACGTACTTAATTGGATTAGGTTTGCCTTTCTAAATCTTATTATTTTATAATGTGTTTATCTCTGCCTTTCAACTGTGTTGTCAGCAAGATTACTCAACCAACACACACATTGTTTATAACCGGGTCACAACCAACCCACACATTGTTATACTGTTTTTTCATCAATTTATGCATCCTCATCTGAAACTTTAGAAAAGGACCCCAAAAAATACTGTCCAGTAAAAAAACAATTCTACATAAACTAAAATTACATTAATTATATGATTATTTATGATCATCATTTTCTGACATTCAATGTGAATGAGGCAGAGGGTACAGAAAATGAATGAATGAATTTGACATGAATGTAATGAATCAAGGCTTTGTCATGGAGAAACATTGAAGCAGATAGGTAAAGGATGAATAAAATCAAATTCCATCAGAAAACCAAGAGCACCATGCATGGTAATCCAACAGGTCTGAAGTTGTCAATGACAGTTTTTAGCAGACTAATCAAATGGTAGTGGTGGGATTTGAACACATACTCCTGAGATCTAGCACCTTAGGACGCTCAGTCACACTTTACACTCATACCTAGAGGCACATTAGCACATTTAAACCTATACTCAGCAAACTTCCAAGTGAAATTTTCTTGTTGAGCCAAAGATTCTCAGCATTCCTGTGCTGACCTGTTGTGTATCATCTTTGTTTTAGGGAAAAATAAAACAAAGCAATGCTTGCAAACTAAGTAAACCAAACGTTGTTTAACTTTTAGCAGAATGCTAAAAACTAATTGCTGGTGGGCTTGAAAATACCATCTCAGATGACCACGCTTGATCAAAATATTAATGCTTAGATTTCAATTTTTTTTAGGAGCAGGTAGAGGTAGGATGTATAAAATCAAATTCCATCAGAAAAGCAAGTGCACCATGTTACGGTAAAAGCCCAGATACATGTACTCCAAGAGGTCAGTAGTTGTCAATAATTGGACATAGGCCCTGTCGTCATCATCAACAACAAAAGCCTAATTGTCATCACACCCAACAATTGCGTATGACGAAATTGGTAGTGCTTCTCCATAAGGTGCGTTTTCTCGGCAAAAGACCCAAATAAGTGATATAAAAAGCTTAACATAAGCTTGCTTAGGTGTCGTAATTTTGAAACCTCCAGCCGGCGACGCGACCAGTCACTATCTACCTGGTAGATTTCAAAATTGGAGGTTTCAAAATTACGACAAGGTAGATTCTACCTTGTACCAGGTCAGGACTCAAACCCCAACCACAAGCGTGGCCATCGCGAGCATTAATAAGTATAGTTGTATGGATATAATTTTGTTATTTAATCTGTTATTATTGTGTGTTTGATTGATTATTATATGTCTGTTTTGGGTGGACGAAAGTGTTCAATAAATTAACTTTATTTTTCTAAATCATGCTTGATAATGACGTCATCAACACTCGCCGTTCGTTGCGATTGATATGCGCTTTTGTCTCCTTAGTTTGAAAAACATCCACTGTCAATCTCTCTTTTGCCCCATGCGGCAATTCACTGAAAGACGTCAGAGATTTTAGGACACGCCACGAATCCGTTCAATCTCACTTCTACTGCGAGGCGTTTTGCCCAAACGGTTTGGGTGCACGCGGAAACTTTGCAGGCTGGTTAGCTTAGCTTAGCCTATTATACCCACTAACAAAGAGAAGAAACAAGGCGCTTGGGATCGTCACATCGCTTAGCAAGCAAACATCGAGCCCAGAAATGTCAGGTGAGTTGACTTTTGACTCTCTTGTGTCGCAGATTTATTACAACCGTGTGTTGAATTGTGCTCTACAAAGGGCTTTATTGAATTTGATAAATACAACCACATTGATCGGACCAAACAGGAGAAAGCGAAACACTGTCTTCGAAACATAGATCTTCAAATAAATTGGATATGACAGCAAAACTCCATATTCAGACACTCAGTCCGCTGAATTCTGCAGTTTTCGGCACACAACCATTTTACTATCGATAACACATTTTTGAATTGTAATTGTACATCTTGTTTTCCATATCTATTATTCTTGCTGTTTCAAATTCTGCATATTGATTATTTGTGTAACCAGGGCTGCTTTAAAATTATAGAATTAAAATAAATATTAATAAATACAATTAGGCGGTTTAGTGGGAGATTGGCTTGGGCGTCGGCCTCACAGTTCTGTGTGGAGTTTGCATGTCCTCCACGGGTTTGCGTGAGTTTTCTCAAGATAATTCCGGTTTCCTGCCACATCCCAAACGCATGCATGGTAGGCTGGTTGGTGTGTGTGTGTGTATGCCTGTTCATCTCCTTAAGCCCTGCGATTGGCTTGATACCAATTCAGGGTGTAAAGTAGTGTTTCCCAACCTGAGGCACACTTTTTGCATTGGAAAAAATCTCAAGGCACACCACTAGCTGAAAATCTTTAAATTATTTATTTAATTTATTTCTTTTATATTTATTATTTATATTTTTATGATTTTTATTTTTTAATGTTTTGTTATTATTTATATTAATTTAAAACGATGTCACATATCAACATCATAAAGTTGTTCCCATCATGTTCTTTTATTGTCAGGAATTAAACAATCCCACCCAAACTATTCCAAAATAAAAATAAAAATCACACTGACTGATGTTAAAATAATTAATGCAACGTTTTTAAACCTTATTTTAATTTTTGACTTTTTCTCCCAATATTACGCAAAAGTCATGTGCCCAGAGACTTAACGTCGGCAAAAGTTGATGCCCCTGAAACCAAACAACTTCCAGTTCACGTACCGTAAAACCAGGAAAACAACTTAAATCTCATAACATTACAACTGTTTTCCTCCCAATATTACTTCAAGCACCTAACATTACATGAAGAGCTGTTTTGTGCTCACACAGACTTAACCTCAACAAAAGTTGAAGCCTGGATAACCAAAGAGCTTCCGGTTTACTTTTCATAAAAATAAGCAACAAAATGACTTCGAACTCATAATACAGTGGTACCTCGTCATACGACCGCTCGTCATACAAAATTCTCGTCTTATGAGGGAAATTTCGATCAAATAATTCGCCCGTCATGCGATCAAAATTTCTTGATGCGACCAAGCCAGGTCTTTTTTGCATATCTTTCGTGTATAACAATATCTACGCGCTCGGAACGATTAATTCAGACGAGTTTCTCATATGACCAGGAAACGCACAACGCGTGGGCAAAAAGAGGGCTTTCTGGGTAATGAAGTATACTCGTGCACACAACACCCATAGGCAATGGCAACCTTTCTCAGAATAAAACTTCATTACCCACAATCAATACGTGGGTAAGCTAAACTATTGTATTTCCTGTTATTCTTTCTAAGGAAAGAAACTCCCGCGATCGTTCTTTAAAGACTATTTCTCGTTGGCAAGTGGTCGTGCGTTATCCTATTGTGATGACATTTGTATGCGACATTATCGAAATATTTTGAAGGGTAGACAAAAACAAACAACTCTTGATGCATTCGTTTTGAAGCCTTCGGCGGAGCGGCCAGGTGGTGTCAACCCGTAGAACTACGTAAGGTAAAAAAAGATTACAACAAATTTAGAATTTAGTTTTGTTTGAAGTTACATTAAACGTTGAGTGTCTGTATATAGTTATCCAAGTTAATTTAAATTTGTTTGTTCGTTTACGAGCGCATTGTTGCCGTGGATAAAGCCCCCCGAACCCCCCCCCCCCGCCTCCGTGTATGCCGCTGTCTCTACCCGCAAATTGCGTTTAAGTCGAAAAATGTTCGTAAGTCCAATTTTGTATTTTTTTCCGAGTAGTGCTTCTTTCCGCCGCTAATACCGATGCCTGGCGCTGTGAGGGCTCAGCTCACCCAGCATCTACCTTCTTCTTCGTTGCAATGCGGAAGTGCGTGAACGTATCTCCAGTGGGCAAAGAACCTTTTTTCATTTGTATCATTAAATATCTCGTGCATCCATTATTGAATATGGTTGGTAAAAAGCGAAATGCTTCTGTTGAGGGAGTTGCAAGGAAGAGGCAAGCCATTTCATTTGAAACGAGTGGCAATAATAACGAAGCTTGATGCGCGTGAGAGTGGTGATTGTTTCACGGGCATACAACTTGAATCGTTCGACCGTCAGTACCATTTATAAACAGAAAGATCGAGCAGCAGGACCCAAATATTGAACGTTGCACAAAGTTTGCAAATCAATTGAATGATGCCTTACAGTGCTACCGCATCATTTATGATGAAAAAAAGAAGAAAACTGTGCAATCGTCGTTAGATTGCTTCTTTCGGCCAGTTTCTAATACATACATCGCTCTCTCTCTCTCTATACAGTACTGTACATATTCTCTCCATTTTATTAAATGTTTTTTTCAGTACAAACCAATGCGTGTTACTTATACAAGCCTTAAACATACAAATGCACTTGTATAAACCTTCAATATACTTATATAGGCCTTAAACATAAATTATAATACAAAATATAGCACTGAATCAACTTGCAAACAAATTCAACTTATGAACAATCGCTCGGAACCTAACTCGTTCGTAAGTAGGGGAGCGTCTGTAGTTCGATTGTAATCTCTCAATATTGAGCATTCTCTCTGTTATTTAAGTTAACTTCGTGTCAACTGATGTTTGTTTCCCTACTCTTGTTTGTCCCTCCTGTCTTGCCGTTCCTCTCAATCAAATCAAAACCCTTTATTGTCATCATACACAGTTGCGTATAACGAAACTGGTGGTGCTACTCCACAAAGTGCGATTTCCCAGTAAAAAACAAAACAAAAAAGTAATATAAAAATATAAAAAGTCGCATCCTGGCAAGGTAAATTCTAAAATATTGCGCAATCTAAGATATTGCACAATTGTTATTGCACACCCAGAAGTTATTGCACAGAAGGGATTGTGTGTCGTGCTAACGCAAGTTCAGAGTCCTGAAAGCTGTGGGAAAAAACTGTCCTTAAGTCTATTTGTCCATGCTTTGTGAAACCTGTAGCGTCTGCAGCAGCTGGAACATGTTGTGACCAGGGTGTTATGGGTCCCTGAAAATGCTGAGGTGGCGAGGGCTGGCAATGTCATCCAGTGAGGGCAGAGAGTAGCCGATGATCTTCTGGGCGGTGTTGATCACTCTCTGCATGGCTTTTCTGTCTGTTGCCGTGCTTCCAGCGTACCACACAATAGTGCAGTATGCCAGGATGCTCTCCACAGTGTTTCTATAGAAGGTTACCAGAAGCTTAGTGTCCCTATAGAAGGTTACCAGAAGCTTAGTGTCCAAGTTGTTCCTCCTGAGTACCCTCAGGAAATTGAGTCGTTTCTGGGCCTTCTTCACCACTGCCGTGGTATTGGTAGACCAGGAGAGCTTGTCCGTGACGTGGACCCCCAGGAATTTGAAGGACTGGACCCTGTCTACGCATACAGTGGTACCTTGACATACGAGCAATTCGAGATACGAGTAAAATTTCGAGCAAATAATTATCTCTAGATACGAGACAAATTTCGAGATACGGTAAAGCCAGGTGGCCAAGACATGAGATGCTGTTTATGATTTTAGCGCACTGTCTTTTTTTGCCGCATCTCTTTCGTGTATAACAGATATCTACGAGCACTGGGCGGAGCGTTGCATTTTTTTCAGTGTATTTTTTCCCCGTCACTCAGCGTGAATGGCGGAGTGATCGCTAATACGAGGAGGAGTATATATTACTTCTCCTTGGCATGTGGTCGTGCGTTATCCTATTGTAAGGACATTTGTGTGCATCATTTTCGGAATATTTTGAAGGGAATACAAAAGCAAACAGCCCATCGATAGTGAAAGTCAGGGTGGAGGCGGGGCAAATAGAGCAAATAGGGCAAAACAATCGTGAAACGAAGAAAAAAAGGTAAGATTTCTGATTTTCGTCAGCGGGAAATTTTAGGTGCGCACTATATTCGAGTACTGCGTTTTTCCAGATTTTTTTGGCCCAAAATTACCTGCGTGTTATTTTCGAGTGCGCGTTATATTCGAGTAATTACGGTAAGTTTAGTGTAAGGTTAGATTATTTTTTTTTTGGAGTTTGTCTGCATCGTAATCCAAATTTATTTAAATTTGTTTGTTATGAAACGAGCGTGTTGCCGTGCAAAAAGCCCATGCTAACGTTAGCATCCGGTGGGATGTAAACAGGCATTACAATGATGATCGTTAGCTCTCTAGGTAGATAGAAGGACCTGCACCGAACTGCCAAGAGCTCTAAATCAGGGGAACAGTGAGTGTTACTGATCCTACTGTTGCAGCACCAGTCATTTTGTATGTACGTACACGCAAAGGCCCTCACCCCTGCTTTTTCCGGATTCTGTCGTTCGGTCCAACTGGTGTAGCGTGCGGCTAGCTAGCGATACCGCGGTATCGGGGATTTGCGGGTGTAGCCACGTTGATCCAATCCCAGCTGTCTCCGGGCCAGAGGCGGGGTACACCCTGAATCGGGGGCCTGCCAATTGCAGGCCACGTGGAGACGGACAACCATGTCCAATCAGCCTGCCATGCATGTTTTTGGAATGTTACACTTGCAATAACAAATAAAATACTTTCCAACAAAGTTCATCCGAACTGAGGCTAGACCAGAGCATTCAGTTTCTTAATTGTTATCTTTGCAATATTTTTGTGACTTTGTTAAAAAAACCATGTTCGTCTAAATTATAAGACAGGTTTTTGGTGCCTTGCTGATTGAAATGTGAAATTTGAATGACCTCGTCTTGTAGTCGATGACAAGAGATATTACAAAATGGTCCTGGAGAAGTATTTCTAAAGCAGCAAATATTTTTGGGGACACAAGATTACAAATGAAGAAATCAGATTTAATCCCTGTCTTTAAGATATCAGTCATCGTCCTGAGTGCCAGAAGTCTGCTCCGATGGTAGAAGAAGAAAATGAAGAATTTGGACGCATTAAAGATGAACAAGAGGAGCATTTCATTAAAGTTGGAAGACTCCACAATGAGGAGGAGCAGCATCTCCTCTTAAAGGAGGAGGACGACACACCCTATGATGAAGAGGAAGATGTGGACATACCCAAGTGGACCAATGAGCCCTTGAGTGAATATGAAGATCCGGGTAAGGCCAGTAGATGGGTGGAGTGTCCCAGTGGCAGTAGCTCAAAAGCAAGTTTCCAGGCAGAATACCTCATGGCTCCACCATGAAGGGGGGAGCGGGCGGGCGAGGCAGGGGGGGTGAGCGGGCGGGCGAGGCGGGGGGGGCGAGCGGGCGGGCGAGGCAGGGGGGAGCGAGCGGGCGGGCGAGGCAGGGGGAGCGAGCGGGCGGGCGAGGCAGGGGGAGCGAGCGGGCGGGCGAGGCAGGGGGGAGCGAGCGGGCGGGCGAGGCAGGGGGGAGCGAGCGGGCGGGCGAGGCAGGGGGGAGCGAGCGGGCGGGCGAGGCAGGGGGGAGCGAGCGGGCGAGGCAGGGGGGAGCGAGCGAGGCAGGGGGGAGCGAGCGAGCGGGCGAGGCAGGGGGGAGCGAGCGGGCGGGCGAGGCAGGGGGGAGCGAGCGGGCGGGCGAGGCAGGGGGGAGCGAGCGGGCGGGCGAGGCAGGGGGGAGCGAGCGGGCGGGCGAGGCAGGGGGGAGCGAGCGGGCGGGCGAGGCAGGGGGGAGCGAGCGGGCGGGCGAGGCAGGGGGGAGCGAGCGGGCGGGCGAGGCAGGGGGGAGCGAGCGGGCGGGCGAGGCAGGGGGGAGCGAGCGGGCGGGCGAGGCAGGGGGGAGCGAGCGGGCGGGCGAGGCAGGGGGAGCGAGCGGGCGGGCGAGGCAGGGGGGAGCGAGCGGGCGGGCGAGGCAGGGGGGAGCGAGCGGGCGGGCGACTTAGGGGGGAGCGAGCGGGCGGGCGACTTAGGGGGGAGCGAGCGGGCGGGCGAGGCAGGGGGGAGCGGGCGGGCGAGGCAGGGGGGAGCGAGCGAGCGGGCGAGCGAGGCAGGGGGGAGCGAGCGAGCGGGCGAGCGAGGCAGGGGGGAGCGAGCGAGCGGGCGAGCGAGGCAGGGGGGAGCGAGCGAGCGGGCGAGCGAGGCAGGGGGGAGCGAGCGAGCGGGCGAGCGAGGCAGGGGGGAGCGGGCGAGCGAGGCAGGGGGGAGCGGGCGAGCGGGCGAGCGAGGCAGGGGGGAGCGAGCGAGCGAGCGGGCGGGCGAGCGAGCGGGCGGGCGAGCGGGCGAGCGAGCGGGCGGGCGAGCGGGCGGGCGAGCGGGCGAGCGAGCGGGCGGGCGAGCGGGCGAGCGAGCGGGCGGGCGAGCGGGCGGGCGAGCGGGCGAGCGAGCGGGCGAGCGAGCGGGCGGGCGAGCGGGCGAGCGAGCGGGCGAGCGAGCGGGCGGGCGAGCGGGCGAGCGGGCGAGCGAGCGGGCGAGCGGGCGGGCGAGCGGGCGGGCGGGCGGGCGAGCGGGCGAGCGAGCGGGCGAGCGGGCGGGCGAGCGAGGCAGGGGGAGCGAGCGAGCGGGCGAGCGAGGCAGGGGGAGCGAGCGAGCGGGCGAGCGAGGCAGGGGGGAGCGAGCGAGCGGGCGAGCGAGGCAGGGGGGAGCGAGCGAGCGGGCGAGCGAGGCAGGGGGAGCGAGCGAGCGGGCGAGCGAGGCAGGGGGGAGCGAGCGAGCGGGCGAGCGAGGCAGGGGGAGCGAGCGAGCGGGCGAGCGAGGCAGGGGGGAGCGAGCGAGCGGGGCGAGCGAGGCAGGGGGGAGCGAGCGAGCGGGCGAGCGAGGCAGGGGGGAGCGAGCGAGCGGGCGAGCGAGGCAGGGGGGAGCGAGCGAGCGGGCGAGCGAGGCAGGGGGGAGCGAGCGAGCGGGCGAGCGAGGCAGGGGGGAGCGAGCGAGCGGGCGAGCGAGGCAGGGGGGAGCGAGCGAGCGGGCGAGCGAGGCAGGGGGGAGCGAGCGAGCGGGCGAGCGAGGCAGGGGGGAGCGAGCGAGCGGGCGAGCGAGGCAGGGGGGAGCGAGCGAGCGGGCGAGCGAGGCAGGGGGGAGCGAGCGAGCGGGCGAGCGAGGCAGGGGGGAGCGAGCGAGCGGGCGAGCGAGGCAGGGGGGAGCGAGCGAGCGGGCGAGCGAGGCAGGGGGGAGCGAGCGAGCGGGCGAGCGAGGCAGGGGGGAGCGAGCGAGCGGGCGAGCGAGGCAGGGGGGAGCGAGCGAGCGGGCGAGCGAGGCAGGGGGGAGCGAGCGAGCGGGCGAGCGAGGCAGGGGGGAGCGAGCGAGCGGGCGAGCGAGGCAGGGGGGAGCGAGCGAGCGGGCGAGCGAGGCAGGGGGGAGCGAGCGAGCGGGCGAGCGAGGCAGGGGGGAGCGAGCGAGCGAGGCAGGGGGGAGCGAGCGAGCGAGCGAGGCAGGGGGGAGCGATGCGAGCGAGCGAGCGAGGCAGGGGGGAGCGAGCGAGCGAGCGAGCGAGGCAGGGGGGAGCGAGCGAGCGAGCGAGCGAGGCAGGGGGGAGCGAGCGAGCGAGCGAGCGAGGCAGGGGGGAGCGAGCGAGCGAGCGAGCGAGGCAGGGGGGAGCGAGCGAGCGAGCGAGCGAGGCAGGGGGGAGCGAGCGAGCGAGCGAGCGAGGCAGGGGGGAGCGAGCGAGCGAGCGAGCGAGGCAGGGGGAGCGAGCGGGCGGCGAGGCAGGGGGGAGCGGGCGGGCGAGGCAGGGGGGAGCGAGCGAGCGGGCGAGGCAGGGGGGAGCGAGCGAGCGGGCGAGCGAGGCAGGGGGGAGCGAGCGAGCGGGCGAGCGAGGCAGGGGGAGCGAGCGAGCGGGCGAGCGAGGCAGGGGGAGCGAGCGAGCGGGCGAGCGAGGCAGGGGGGAGCGAGCGAGCGGGCGAGCGAGGCAGGGGGGAGCGAGCGAGCGGGCGAGCGAGGCAGGGGGGAGCGAGCGAGCGGGCGAGCGAGGCAGGGGGGAGCGGGCGAGCGAGGCAGGGGGAGCGGGCGAGCGGGCGAGCGAGGCAGGGGGGAGCGAGCGAGCGAGCGGCGGGCGAGCGGGCGGGCGAGCGAGCGAGCGGGTGGGCGAGCGGGCGAGCGGGCGGGCGAGCGGGCGAGCGAGCGGGCGGGCGAGCGGGCGAGCGAGCGGGCGGGCGAGCGGGCGGGCGAGCGGGCGAGCGAGCGGGCGGGCGGGCGGGCGGGCGGGGCGGGCGGGCGAGCGGCGAGCGAGCGAGCGAGCGAGCGAGCGGCGAGCGGGCGAGCGGGCGAGCGGGCGAGCGGGCGGGCGAGCGGCGGCGAGCGGGCGGGCGGGCGAGCGGGCGGGCGAGCGGGCGGGCGAGCGAGGCAGGGGGGAGCGAGCGAGCGGGCGAGCGAGGCAGGGGGGAGCGAGCGAGCGGGCGAGCGAGGCAGGGGGGAGCGAGCGAGCGGGCGAGCGAGGCAGGGGGGAGCGAGCGAGCGGGCGAGCGAGGCAGGGGGGAGCGAGCGAGCGGGCGAGCGAGGCAGGGGGGAGCGAGCGAGCGGGCGAGCGAGGCAGGGGGGAGCGAGCGAGCGGGCGAGCGAGGCAGGGGGGAGCGAGCGAGCGGGCGAGCGAGGCAGGGGGGAGCGAGCGAGCGGGCGAGCGAGGCAGGGGGGAGCGAGCGAGCGGGCGAGCGAGGCAGGGGGGAGCGAGCGAGCGGGCGAGCGAGGCAGGGGGGAGCGAGCGAGCGGGCGAGCGAGGCAGGGGGGAGCGAGCGAGCGGGCGAGCGAGGCAGGGGGGAGCGAGCGAGCGGGCGAGCGAGGCAGGGGGGAGCGAGCGAGCGGGCGAGCGAGGCAGGGGGGAGCGAGCGAGCGGGCGAGCGAGGCAGGGGGGAGCGAGCGAGCGAGGCAGGGGGGAGCGAGCGAGCGAGCGAGCGAGGCAGGGGGGAGCGAGCGAGCGAGCGAGGCAGGGGGGAGCGAGCGAGCGAGCGAGCGAGGCAGGGGGGAGCGAGCGAGCGAGCGAGCGAGGCAGGGGGGAGCGAGCGAGCGAGCGAGCGAGGCAGGGGGGAGCGAGCGAGCGAGCGAGCGAGGCAGGGGGAGCGAGCGAGCGAGCGAGCGAGGCAGGGGGGAGCGAGCGAGCGAGCGAGCGAGGCAGGGGGGAGCGAGCGAGCGAGCGAGCGAGGCAGGGGGGAGCGAGCGAGCGAGCGAGCGAGCGAGGCAGGGGGGAGCGAGCGAGCGAGCGAGCGAGGCAGGGGGGAGCGAGCGAGCGAGCGAGCGAGCGAGGCAGGGGGGAGCGAGCGAGCGAGCGAGCGAGGCAGGGGGAGCGAGCGAGCGAGCGAGGCAGGGGGGAGCGAGCGAGCGAGCGAGGCAGGGGGGAGCGAGCGAGCGAGCGAGCGAGGCAGGGGGGAGCGAGCGAGCGAGCGAGCGAGGCAGGGGGGAGCGAGCGAGCGAGCGAGCGAGGCAGGGGGGGAGCGAGCGAGCGAGCGAGCGAGGCAGGGGGGAGCGAGCGAGCGAGCGAGCGAGGCAGGGGGGAGCGAGCGAGCGAGCGAGCGAGGCAGGGGGGAGCGAGCGAGCGAGCGAGCGAGGCAGGGGGGAGCGAGCAAGCGAGCGAGGCAGGGAGCGAGCGAGCGAGGCAGGGAGCGAGCGAGCGAGCGAGCGAGGCAGGAGCGAGCGAGCGAGCGAGCGAGGCAGGAGCGAGCGAGCGAGGCAGGGGAGCGAGCGAGCGAGCGAGCGAGGCAGGGAGCGAGGCAGGGAGCGAGCGAGCGAGGCAGGGAGCGAGCGAGCGAGCGAGCGAGCGAGGCAGGGAGCGAGCGAGCGAGCGAGGCAGGGAGCGAGCGAGCGAGCGAGGCAGGGGAGCGAGCGAGCGAGCGAGCGAGCGAGGCAGGGAGCGAGCGAGCGAGCGAGGCAGGGAGCGAGCGAGCGAGCGAGGCAGGGGAGCGAGGCAGGAGCGAGCGAGGCAGGGAGCGAGGCAGGGAGCGAGCGAGGCAGGGAGCGAGGCAGGGAGCGAGCGAGGCAGGGAGCGAGGCAGGGAGCGAGCGAGCGAGCGAGGCAGGGAGCGAGCGAGCGAGGCAGGGAGCGAGCGAGCGAGCGAGGCAGGGAGCGAGCGAGCGAGCGAGGCAGGGAGCGAGCGAGCGAGCGAGGCAGGGGAGCGAGCGAGCGAGCGAGGCAGGGAGCGAGCGAGCGAGCGAGGCAGGGAGCGAGGGAGCGAGCGAGCGAGGCAGGGAGCGAGCGAGCGAGCGAGCGAGGCAGGGAGCGAGCGAGCGAGCGAGCGAGGCAGGGAGCGAGCGAGCGAGCGAGCGAGGCAGGGAGCGAGCGAGCGAGCGAGCGAGGCAGGGAGCGAGCGAGCGAGCGAGCGAGGCAGGAGCGAGCGAGCGAGCGAGCGAGCGAGCGAGGCAGGGAGCGAGCGAGCGAGCGAGCGAGGCAGGGAGCGAGCGAGCGAGCGAGCGAGCGAGGCAGGGAGCGAGCGAGCGAGCGAGCGAGCGAGGCAGGGAGCGAGCGAGGCAGGGAGCGAGCGAGGCAGGGAGCGAGCGAGGGAGCGAGCGAGGCAGGGGAGCGAGCGAGGCAGGGAGCGAGCGAGGCAGGGAGCGAGCGAGGCAGG